>NC_056726.1:1417187425-1417269925 GCF_019279795.1 Protopterus annectens
CACAGTCAGCCCCTACAAGCATACAGACATGATAGGCCACCAGCAGCTGTAGCAGCGTGCAGAGTCAGACAGGTAAAGGATGTATGGCACTCACATCTTCTACTCTCCCTACCCAGCCCAACAAACATCTACACACAGCACTGCTACACTGTCTTGGTAGTTTGCTCACAATGGCCAGACAGACATAACTGTCATATGTACAGATGTCCACAGATTTACCAGGGTGTGGAACCATAATCCTGGTAACCACTGCATACCATGGCCAGGAGTCTGCCAGGTCATTGGCATGATAACTGGAGTGCAGCTGGTAATTGATGATATACCATACCTCTGCACCTTGTAGTGCAGGACATCTGGACAACTCATGACATACTTGTGGGACAGGGGGCTGGAAAGAGGGAGATATCATACATAATGGTGTTACAAACTGAAACAGTAGGGTGTTACATGTGTTGTTGTAATGTAACATCCCTGAAGGATATGATGTCTGGAACACCAATGGATGTCAAAAATTACTGACTACCATCCTTACATTATCCCACCAACCCCACAAAAACAGACATTTTTCGAGGAACAGACCAAGCATAACATGCAAACATCTGGCCAGTTTATGAACAACATGCCATTTGAGAGGTATGTCAGAAGCATATCACTGTCAGATGTCAAGTCACCCAGTAAATGCATGTCCAGACTATCCCTGTCAATCTAGAAACCCTCCATGTGTATAACAGCACTAATGACATACAATCTGTACCCAATTCTGGAGCTTTGTCTCCTATCTTGTTGGCCTGTCTCCACATGTCCTGTCCTGTGAGGTATTTCCACGTACTCTCTGTGAAGCTGTAGCCCCCACACCTCCATAATGTTCCCCACACAGGCAAAGAAAATGGGCAAAGCCCACCTGAAGGGTGTGCTATATGTTGGAACTAGCAGCAGTGTCCAGGCCCACACCACAACTCTATGTGGGCACCTACATAGCTTTATGGCTTCGGCAATACCTGACAGGACAACATCAACCCCCTAAAGGTAGGCTGAACACTCGTGGTGGATAGCAGCAATACACAACTACCATCATAGGTGGAAATAATAGCAGGATGGGCCAAGAAGGAACAGGTGCCTCACTAGAAGCCATGTCACCTTGTTCTGCACAAGCAAATAAGGATACAGGTGATGTACCCTACGGCTGTCTTTAAGTGCAAACTGGAGACATTCACCAAGGCCAATCACTAGGCCTTCCAGATTTATGTCTGCAATTCTAGGGGCAACAAATATATCTGCTCTGTAGTGGTGGTCAATAACGTGTTCCTATTATGTGATCAAACTTCAACAAGTTCGAACCCTATATGGTCGAAACCATATAGTCGAACTTGCTGAAGTTTGAATAAGAAAAAAAAGATGCAAAAGTAAACTAACTGTTGCAAGCAGCGGGGCAAGCCCCTCTGCACCCCCCACAATCCCCGCTCTTTAAATATACCAACTCCGAGACCGCACTATAGTGCGGAAAGGGAATATTTCTCTTTACTAGTATGTTTACTGTTGCATCTTTTATTTGTTCCCGTGTTCGAAGTTTTGAAACTTTGAGCATACAAGTTTGATATTGTCATGTTCGAAGTTTCAAAACTTTTAATCACGTAATAGGAACCTGGTCAATAACACCACATACACATATGCCATGGATGTAGGCAACTGGCTGCAAACAGGTGAAGTGTAAACATTACCCCTCTGTCCCCCAATAAGTACACATGTGCATGTACAGCACCTGCCCTCCTTCCCTCATGATCAGGAAGGTCTGTAATGCCCTCTCAAAGGCAGCACATAGAGGTCTCCATAGGCCTGATACCATTCCTGGCTGCATCCAACATGAACACAGGCATGGGGTCTCAGACACATTCTGCAGTGTAGTCAATCACAGCCTAAGCACCAGTGTCATCCCATCTGCACAGAGAACAGGGAGAAAATTGATAGAAAACAGGTGAAAAAGTGAAAAAGCACAAGCACAGCCCCACAAACATAGAAAATTGATAGAGAACAGGTCATGCACCAACCTGAATCACGTAAGGGTAGAAGTCTGAAAGCAAATATACGGCAACATTCTCTCACAGCAGTTCATGTTAACAAAGGCACAAATGATGGAGAGGAATAAAACTACGTTCGGAACATGCCTGAAAATTGCCCCACACACTTAGAAAGTTGATAGATAACAGGATATATATTATTAGGAGGTCCTGCAGGATAGAAGCCTGAAAGCCAAATCAATGTCAGTATTTCACAACTGCAGTCCAAAGTAGTTGTCAGAACAACACAATACACACCCATATAACCTAATAATATCATAATATATAACTCTTTTTCCAGTAGCCTAAGGAATGTTTAAGTGTAGCTAAGTGGGCGTGCACGTTATGGCCAACCGTTCAGCATAGTTTAAACATCCCATAGGAGCTAAATGCAAACAGAGAGTGAAAATGTCCAAGCCAAGGTAGTGTAGTGGTTAGAGTTGTTGTTTTATATGCAGGCATTCATGGTTTTAGTCGCAAGACAGGCAATTTATTTTTCTGTGTGAAAGTAGTGTTAAAATTATTTTAGCAAATTTAAGCTATGTAGCAATCTTTTTTGTCAACCAGGGTAGTGTAGCAGTTCCAAAAGTGAAAAGTCAGTGTAAAAAGATGTGAAACCCCCATATAAACACAAGTGCCCCATACAGTATAGTCACACAAGAATATAATTTAATCCATCAGACCTTGTTCTGCCTAGCAACAAAATAGTCAGCGCTGCCAATTCCCAACCCCAGGCTGCTGTTCTCTACAATCACAGCAAAGTACTACTAAACCATCCCAGCTATGAAAGACTGTAATGCTTTAACAAACATATCATGTATTCTGGTCATTTAACATTAATGAAAAAAAAAAACAGCTCCAAGTGTCGACAGCCAGAGGACTGTACCACTACAACATCTGGGCTGTAGGAAATAATGTTGCTTTTTCAAACTTATCATGCAATAGAGGCATACAAACATTAGGGAGAAAGTTTTGTGGAACCAGTTATGTGTTTTGTATATATATATATATATATATATATATATATATATATATATATAGATATAGATATATGTCTGATGAAACATATATATGAAAAAGTAGAGTCATAATATAGATATACATATATAAAAATATAAAAGAAGGAAATATATATACAAATATATACATATATATATATATATATATATATATATATATATATATATATGAATGGGTCTCCTTCAGAAGGTCGAACTTTTAAAAGCTCAACTTTCATATGGCTGAGACCATATCATCGAACTTTTAAAAGTTCAAACGGTCTGAATGGGGATCTCTATAGAGTGCATTATGGGAACATTTCCCTTTACCACAATGTAGTGAGATCTTGGAGTTGGTATATTTAAGTAGCAGGGGGCGTGGGGGGTGCAGGGGGGGGCTTGCCCCCCTGCTAGCACTGTTTTTTTTTTTTGATTATTTTTTTTCCACATTTTTGAACATTCAAATGTTCGATCATATGGTCTCGGCCATATGAAAGTCGAACATTTGGGTGTTTGATTATGTGAAGTAGACGCATATATATATATATATATATATATATATATATATATATATATATATATATATATATATATATATATATATATATATATATACACATATATATATATATATATATATACACATATATATGTAGGTATATAACATGCAGTGCAGTTATACCTCAGAACTATCCCTCTCAACCTGTTAGTGCAAGAAACCTGTACAAAGGCTGTAAAATGGGGGGATGGGCCACATATAGGGACATATTTCAAATATTGCTGTTACAAATAAAAGCATTTGCTACAGCAACAGGGTGCATTTCAGCAGACAATTTACTGAAGGATATGAGGATGGAAACTGAAATGCTATGTCATTGTTTACTGACATAAATCCTTGTATCATCACCATGATTTACCAGACAAATACAAATGAATTGTGGAACTGAACAAGAGTATGGGCCAAACATCCAGACATTCTGAGAAAATCCTGGCAGTGGAGAGGTATGCTCAGAACCCTATAGTGCAATAAATCTAGACCAAGCCTTTTGGGGGGGGGGTAAAGGCATGAAAATAGGGACATAGCCAATATGTTAGTAGATAAGCTGAGAAAGTTGATGTAGTGACACTGTATGTCCTAACATATATTGACTGAAATATCACAATTCCTGGACTCAATTGCTTCCTATTAGTTAGTGACCTCAATCCCCACATCATCCCACTGATGTGTCAGAAATGCACAACAATTATGGGGACCACACCAAAGATATTGGCCAGACACCTGGACATCCTACAAATATATGGGCATAACACAACAGCAGGGGAAACTACACTGAGCTACCGAGCAATGTCCAAACTACAATCAGACTAACATAACACTACCCAAGTCCAGCTCTGGGGCTGTACACATGCATTAGCAAATATAACAGGCACTACAGGGATGTAACACTACTGGAAAACAGACAGTGGTGTGAAAGTGCATATTCCCAAAAATTGCACCACAGTCACATTGACACACCAGTAAGCAAACTGAACACTACAGTATAATGACTGTGTTCAACAAAATCCTGTTTGCCACTCACACATTACCTCAACATATACTGCCCCAGGTCACAATGTAGTGGGAATTGTGAGGTGTTACAGGACATGTCACGGTCTGCATGTACAAACATATACAGGTGACAGGGAACCAGAAACTGAAGCATAGTCAGATAGAAGGGGTCCATGACACTCACATGTACCCCCTCCCTACACAGCCCAAATAACATGTACACACTACACTGCTATGCAGTCCTGACAGTCTTTTAACAATGGTCAGACATACACAGACCTCTCAAATGTACAGTTTCCCACAGAATATATAGGCACAGAACTCATATCTATGGCCACTTCCTTGTTACATGTCTGGGGGTCTATGACATTACTGAGATGGTAGCAATAATGAATGCAATAAATAATGATACTACATACCTCTGAACCTCTTAGTACATGACATCTGGACAAAGCCTGACATAGTTGTGGGACAGAGGCCCAAACACAGGGGTATATTGGACATATTGCTGTGATAAATGTAGACAGTTGCTGGTGTTACCGGCTTTGTTGTAACATATCTTTTTTGAGGGATATGAAATTAGTAACACCAATGGATATTAGTATTTTCTGACTGCATTTCCCAGAGTATCCTACCGATTAGCCAAGGATAACAACTGTCTAGGGAACAGACCAAATATACGAGTTACCCATCTGGACAGGTCCTAGGCCTCTGGACAGTGTAGAGGAGTGACCACAGTGATGCAACCAAATGGAAATCCCCTGACAGCTGCCAAACATGTCAACCAGCACCTTATGAAGCACAGTAAGACCAACGTGACACTCCCTCACATAACCTCTGGGAAATTACCCATGTATATATAAATATAGCATGCAGTACCGGGATGAAACTGTAGTGAAAAGCAAAGAGTAGTACAAAAATGTCCACCCAAAAAACATTTGCAACACAGTCACAGCAACATACTAGCACCCAAAATTAACTCTAGAGTGGAACGACTGTCTGAACAAACATATCCTGATTACCAGTCACATACTATACCAACATGTACTGGCCCAATTCACAGTGTACTAGGAATCCTTAGGTGTTACAGGACATTTCACAGTCAGCCCCTACAAGCATACAGACATGATAGGCCACCAGCAGCTGTAGCAGCGTGCAGAGTCAGACAGGTAAAGGATGTATGGCACTCACATCTTCTACTCTCCCTACCCAGCCCAACAAACATCTACACACAGCACTGCTACACTGTCTTGGTAGTTTGCTCACAATGGCCAGACAGACATAACTGTCATATGTACAGATGTCCACAGATTTACCAGGGTGTGGAACCAAATCCTGGTAACCACTGCATACCATGGCCAGGAGTCTGCCAGGTCATTGGCATGATAACTGGAGTGCAGCTGGTAATTGATGATATACCATACCTCTGCACCTTGTAGTGCAGGACATCTGGACAACTCATGACATACTTGTGGGACAGGGGGCTGGAAAGAGGGAGATATCATACATAATGGTGTTACAAACTGAAACAGTAGGGTGTTACATGTGTTGTTGTAATGTAACATCCCTGAAGGATATGATGTCTGGAACACCAATGGATGTCAAAAATTACTGACTACCATCCTTACATTATCCCACCAACCCCACAAAAACAGACATTTTCGAGGAACAGACCAAGCATAACATGCAAACATCTGGCCAGTTTATGAACAACATGCCATTTGAGAGGTATGTCAGAAGCATATCACTGTCAGATGTCAAGTCACCCAGTAAATGCATGTCCAGACTATCCCTGTCAATCTAGAAACCCTCCATGTGTATAACAGCACTAATGACATACAATCTGTACCCAATTCTGGAGCTTTGTCTCCTATCTTGTTGGCCTGTCTCCACATGTCCTGTCCTGTGAGGTATTTCCACGTACTCTCTGTGAAGCTGTAGCCCCCACACCTCCATAATGTTCCCCACACAGGCAAAGAAAATGGGCAAAGCCCACCTGAAGGGTGTGCTATATGTTGGAACTAGCAGCAGTGTCCAGGCCCACACCACAACTCTATGTGGGCACCTACATAGCTTTATGGCTTCGCAATACCTGACAGGACAACATCAACCCCCTAAAGGTAGGCTGAACACTCGTGGTGGATAGCAGCAATACACAACTACCATCATAGGTGGAAATAATAGCAGGATGGGCCAAGAAGGAACAGGTGCCTCACTAGAAGCCATGTCACCTTGTTCTGCACAAGCAAATAAGGATACAGGTGATGTACCCTACGGCTGTCTTTAAGTGCAAACTGGAGACATTCACCAAGGCCAATCACTAGGCCTTCCAGATTTATGTCTGCAATTCTAGGGGCAACAAATATATCTGCTCTGTAGTGGTGGTCAATAACGTGTTCCTATTATGTGATCAAACTTCAACAAGTTCGAACCCTATATGGTCGAAACCATATAGTCGAACTTGCTGAAGTTTGAATAAGAAAAAAAAGATGCAAAAGTAAACTAACTGTTGCAAGCAGCGGGGCAAGCCCCTCTGCACCCCCCACAATCCCCGCTCTTTAAATATACCAACTCCGAGACCGCACTATAGTGCGGAAAGGGAATATTTCTCTTTACTAGTATGTTTACTGTTGCATCTTTTATTTGTTCCCGTGTTCGAAGTTTTGAAACTTTGAGCATACAAGTTTGATATTGTCATGTTCGAAGTTTCAAAACTTTTAATCACGTAATAGGAACCTGGTCAATAACACCACATACACATATGCCATGGATGTAGGCAACTGGCTGCAAACAGGTGAAGTGTAAACATTACCCCTCTGTCCCCCAATAAGTACACATGTGCATGTACAGCACCTGCCCTCCTTCCCTCATGATCAGGAAGGTCTGTAATGCCCTCTCAAAGGCAGCACATAGAGGTCTCCATAGGCCTGATACCATTCCTGGCTGCATCCAACATGAACACAGGCATGGGGTCTCAGACACATTCTGCAGTGTAGTCAATCACAGCCTAAGCACCAGTGTCATCCCATCTGCACAGAGAACAGGGAGAAAATTGATAGAAAACAGGTTATGCATTAGCATTAATGTTTAGAAGGATACAAGTCTGAAACTGAAATGTATGCCATAATGTCATAACAGCAATCCTCAATGACATGGCCAAAAACCACAATACTCTCCATTTAATACAGTAATATAATAATAATATTCAATAGGCAATAAATAAAAATATACAACTCAAATCCCCAAACCAAGGTAGTGTAGTGGTCAGAGTCCCAGCTTTGCATGCAGGTGTACATGGTCTGAGTAATACAACTGGCAATCCAAATTTACATGGGAAAGCAGTGGTAAAAGTGCTATGTTCACATTAAAATATGTGAGAGGTTATTTTTGTCACCCAGGGTAGTGTAGCTGGTGTAAAATGGATGCATGAGTGCATATAACATGTGAAAACACCCATGTATACATGTGTCCTATACAGTATAGTTACACCCCTTGCTACTGATATGAAAGCACATACAGCCATGTCACTTAAGGAAAATCATATACACTTACGAAATGAAGTCATTAGTGTGGTATATTATGAGAATGAACTGTGGGCAATGGTTAGCAATGCTCAGCTATGCTTAGCAGGTTTAACAACACCTTTCTGTTGTCCTCACCCTTCTCTCTCTGGGTTTGAGTGTCCAAATTCACCTCCAAAGTCTGTACAAATGCACAGCTGTTGCTGTATAAGAAATGGACATCTATGGATCTTCTGTACACCCATCCTGCACATCTATAGCTATCTTCCATATTGTTTTTCCCTCTGCATTCCACTTTTGCACCACTTTCCTATCACCCCTTTCTCTTTCCCTTTAAAGAATAAGTGTAGGTGTAAGTGTGTGTAAGCAGTTGTAAGTGCAACAAAATTACCAGCCCTGCCAGGTCTTGAACTCAGGGCCCTGTACATCATAGGCAGAGCAATTTAACACTACACTATTTAAGCTGTTGGAATTGGTGATGCTTTTTCCAATAAATGCTCATTCAACAGTAGGAAAAAGATTCCGTAGAATAAGTCAGGCCTCATATTTATAAATATACACATATCTTATAAGTGTAGAATGTTGCCAGAGTGACAGGGTTTATTTCAGCATACATGTTCTGAAGGATGTGAGTTCTGAAACTGAAATGTATGTCATAATTTACTGTCAGAAATCCTCAGATCCTCACAATGACTTACCAGGGATATGAAAATAATGCATCTGTGGAACAGACTAGAAATATGAGCAACAAACCTGGACATACTGCAACAATCCAGGCATTCCCAAAGTAGGGTCAGAATCCCTTAGTGCAATGAACCTGAGCCAGGCCTGATAGAGTGGGGGGAGAAAGCCATGGAAATAGGGATATATCTGAAATAATGGAGTAGATAAGCTGACACAGTTGCTGCAGTAACACCCTCACGTCTGTCCTGACATATATTGACTGAAATCGCACAAGTCCAACACTAAATTTCTTCCCACTAGTTAGTGACTGAAATCCTCACATCACCCCACTGATGTGTCAGAAATACACAACACTTATGGGGCCCAAGCAACACTACGTCTTACAAATATCTGGACATAATATCACATTAAGGAAACTACACTCAGCTGCTAAGCATGTCACAAAGCACTATCTAAACTACAGTCAGACAGACACAATACTAACCCAAATCTGCTAGGGGGAATTACACATGTACTGGCAAATATATCAGGCACCACAGGGATGTCATAGCACTGAAAAACAGACATCAGTGTGAAAGTGCATACTCACAACCAATTCAACCACAGTCACAATGACATACCAGTAAGCCAAAGGAACAGTACAGTATAAGGACTGTGAATAAAAACATCTCAACATGTTTGCCACTCACACACTACCCCCACATATACTGGCCCAATTCACAGTGTACTATGATGTCTGACTGTGGTATGGGACATGTCTCAGTCTGCCCCTACATACATATCCAACTGATAGACCACCAGAAACAGGAGCAGCATCCACAGGCAGATAGAAAATTAGCCATAACACATACATCCATGCCCCTCCCTATAGAGGCCAAATAACATTGACACAATAGACTGATACACAATCCTGAAAGACTGTCAACAATTACCAGAAATACACAGACCTCTCAACTGTACAGAGTCTCACAGAATGTCCAGGCTTTCCCCTCATATATAAGGTCTCTTCCACATAACATGTTTGGCAGTCTGATGCATCACTGGGATAATGTCAGGAATGTAGACACTAAATAATCATATACCACACCTATCAGCCTCTTACTGCATGACATCTGGACAAAGCCTGATATTGTGGGACAGAGGCCCAAAAACAGGGGCATATTTTAAATATTGCTGTTATAATACTGAGAATGTTGCTGCTGTAACAAGGCTAGTTGTAACATATCTTTAATGAGGGATATGAGGTCAGAAACACAAATGGATGTTAGCAGTTACTGACTGCAATCCCCAGAGTATGCTACTGAATTTCCAAAGACAAAAAAAGTCTGAAGAACACATCAAACATAGGTCCAAATTCTGGCCATTCTGTGGATAGCCCTACAGGTGAGAGTTATGTCAAACACATAAAACTGTCAAAGTTAAAATCATCAAGTACCTCCATGTCCACACAAACCCTGTTAGACTAGCATTGATTCAAATGTATAACAGCAATACGTACATTCTGCCCCTAGGTCTGGAACATTCTCCCCCATTATGTTGGCCTGTCTCCACAGTTTTGGTTGTAAGAGGTATTTCCAAATACCCTCTGTGATGCTGTTGTTCACACACCTCCATGAAGTCCTCCTCACTGGCAAGGAAAAGGGCCAACACTCACATGATATACTGAATAATAGGAGTGTGCTGTCATGCCATTGGCTATATGAATAATGGCACGGCTGTCCTGCATGTAATTATCAAGTGGGGGACACCAACTGGTGCACAGGCCATCAGCTACTCATGAGCATTACCTACAAAATGCAAGCTGCTGCCTATGAAAAACAGATGTACACCCTTCATCCTTGAGAGAGAGAGAGAAGCAGGGGAAAGAAACATAAAAAACAAGCAGGACATAGCCACCTAAACTTGAATAAAACAAATAGGTATGTCAAGCAAGTAAACATGTAACAGACTGCAGTAGGGGGTAGGTAAGAATGGAAAATAGGAAATGTAACATATATTTCTCAACAAGAGTTGCTGTGCTGAAATATTGCTGATCAAAACCTATGGCCATAGCATCTGGGTCTGTCTGCAGTGACATAGATCATAGGTCAGGCACCTGAGTCACCCCGGGAAAGGATGGCTCGCATATGACTGCTACTGCAGTGTGTGTTGAACAATACTGACTGTGACAATGCTAGGCCATGTCGTACATATCCATATCTTACGTGTGAATGCAACTATGATATACTTGGTTGTCTCAGAAATGTGAGAGACCTATACATTATATTTGCATACTAAAGTACTATTGCACATGTGTGTGTTGAACTGCATGTGATATACTGAGCTCATACCATTAAACTGTCCAGAGTTATGCACACTGACTGTATGTGTGCCTCGTATTTGTAGTCACTTACTCATATAGTTGTGTTATGTCTAGCAAATCATTGGCAAATCTGTGAAGATTGATATTACATCTCCTTTTTCTTCTGGCTTTTCCCATTAGAGGTCGCCACAGTGGATCATCTGTTGCCATTTCTGCCTGTCCTCTGCATCCTGCTCTGTCACACCAACCACCTGCATATCGTCTCTTACCACATCCTGGAACCTTATCTGAGGCCTTCCTCTATTCCTCTTACCTGGTAGCTTCATCCTTACCATCCTTTTCCCAATATACTCAGCATCCCTCTACAGCACATGTCCAAACTGATGTAATCTTGCCTCTCTAGCTTTGAGTCAAAACCATCCAGCATGGGCTGACCCTATCATATACACATTGCTAATCCTGTCCACCCCCATCACAACCAGTGCAAATCATAATATCTGTAACTCTGCCACGTCCAACTGTGACTTCTGCTTTTTTGTCAATGACACTGTCTCCAACCCATATAACATAGCAGGTCTCACTACCCTGTTGTAGACCTTCCCTTTCATTGTTACTGGTACTTGTCTGTCACAAATCAGTATTGACACCCTTCTCCACCCTCTCCATCTTGCCTGTATTATCTTCTTCACCTGTCCTCCACAGTCGTCATTACTCTGAAATATTGATCCCCATCATTTATACTCATCCCCCATTGCCAACTCTACTCCATGCATCCTCAACAATCCACTACCCTCCCTCTCATTCACACACAGATATTCTATCTTAGTGCTGCTGACCTTCATTCCTCTCCTCTAAAGAGCATATCTCCACCTTTACAGGGTCTCCTAAATCTGTACCCTACTCTCAGTACAGATCACAATATCATCTGCAAACATCATACTCAGCAGGGACTGCTGTATGATCTTGTCTGTCAACCTGTCCATCACCATTGCAAATAAGAAAGGGCTCACAGCTGATCCCTGATGTCATCCCACCTCCACCATAAATGCATCTGTCACTCCTGCCGCAGACCTCACCACTGTCACACCACCCTTGTACATATCCTGTACCACTCTTACATATATCTCTGCCACTCATGACTTCCTCATACAATACCACATCTCCCCTCTAGTCAGCCTGTCATATGTTTCTCTATGTCCAGAAAGACACAAAGCAACTCCTGACCTTCTCTGTACTACTCTATCAATACTCTCAGAGCAAACATTTCATCTGTAGTGCCCTTACCTGGCATGACAACATTCTGCTGACCACTACTCATCACCACCCTGCTTAACCTACCTTCCACTACTCTTTCCCATGACTTCATGCTGTGACTAATTAATGTTATCCCTCTGTAGTAACTACAGCTCTGCACATCAACCTTATTCTTAAAATGGTACACAAACACTTTCTTTCCACTCCACATGCAACCTCTCACTTTTCAAGATATCATTAAACAAGCTGGCGAAAAACATCACAGCCATTTCCCCTAAACACCTCCATGCTACCACAGGTATGTCATGTGGACCAACAGGCTTTCCAGTATTTACCCTCTTCATAGCTATCCTTACTTCATCCTTGGTAAGCCATTGCACTTCCTGATTCACCATACCCACATCATCCAACCCTCTCTCTCTCTCTCTCTCTCTCTCTCTCTCTCATTCTCTTCATTCATCAGCCTCTCAAAGTACTCTGTCCATCTGCTCAACACACTCTCCTCACTTGTGAGTATGTTTCCCTCATTATCTTTTATCACCCTTATCTGCTGCACATCTTTCCTAGCTCAGTCCCTCTGTCTAGCCAACTGGTACAAGTCCTGTCATCCCTCCTTAGTGTCCAATCTGTCATACAAGTCATCATATGCCTTATCCTTAACCATTGCTACCTCTCTGTTTGCCATGCATCTAATCTCCTTATACTCCTGTCTACTTTCTTTATCTCTCTGACAATCCCACTCCTTCATCTCCAACCTCTTTCTCTGTATACTGTTCTCTACTTCCTCAGTCCACCACCAGGTGTCCTTGTACTCCTTCCTCCATCCACATGTTACACCAAGCATCTTTCTAGCCATCTCCCTTACAAGCTCTGCTGTACTTAACCAGATATTTGGTAAATTGTCACTGCCACACAGTGCCTGTCTTAACTCTTCCCTGAACTTCACCTCACAATCACTCTTTTCTACTTCCCACCATCTGATCCTTGGCACTGCCCTCACACTCCTCCTCTTCTTGATCATCAACGCCATCTTACAGACCAACAGTCTCTGCTGCCTAACTACACTTTCCCCTGTCACCACTTTACAGTCTTCAATCTCCTTCTAACTGGCCCTCCTACATTGGATATATTCCATTTGTGTGCATCTCCCTCCACTCGTGTATGTCACCCTATGCACCTCCCGCTTGTTATAGTATGTATTCACCACAGCCAAGTCCATCCTTTTTGCAAAATCCACTACCATCTCACCATCTGCATTCCTTTGCTTAACACCATACATACCCATCCCTTCCTCATCCCCTCTGTTCCTTTTACCAACATGGCCATTGAAATCTGCTGCAATCACCACTCTCTCAACCTCGGGTACAGTCATCACTATGTCATCCAACTGACTTAACATTTTTCTTTCTCATCCACCACACAAGCAACTTGCGTAGCATATGCACTAACAACATTCATCATTACACCAACCATTTCTAGATTCATAAACATCACTCTGTCAGACACTCATGTCATCCTCCAAAAACACGCTTGGCATACTGTTCCATCAGGATAACCCCTACCCCCTTTCCCCTGCTATCCAGACCTTAATAGCACAATTGTGACCTGGCTCCGATACACCTAGCTGCACTCCCCTTCCATCTGGTCTCTTGCACACACAATATATCCACCTTCCTATGGCTATCATTTCAGTTAGCTCTGTCCCTATACCAGTCATACTGCCAACATTAAAGTTTCTACCCTCACTACCACACTCCTAGCCTTTCTCCTTTCTTCCTGCCATATGAGTGTTGGGCATCCTCCAGGATATGTCTGTCAATGCAAAGGCTACTGTGCTACTGAATGACTCAAGTGAGTTACAGCAATATTAAGACAGTGTAACTAATTATGTCCCATTTCCCCCATGTATGCGTGGTGTCCTACAGATGTCCTGCTCTTACGGGTTGAGAGGGATGACTGGGCAGCAAGAGTGTGAATACAGAGTGCCATACTGATATAGAACAGAAATGTATATCAGGTATTACCTGTGCACATGCCAGCATGAGTAGGTGCATCTGGCCACCTCATAACAACAGACGTGGGATACAACATGTCAGTTAAATAAGCTGTACATGTTGTACACATGTGTAATCTTAATTACTGTGCATCTAACAGAGTGACATTTCTACAGCTACTGGTTGTTGCATTGCCCTGACACAGTCATGGGTACTACAATAAACATGATTATCTGTTTGAAACTGGAGTGGTGTCCAGCTGTGTTATGACTGTGTGTCCATGCCTACTACAAACAGCTATATGAACATCAACATAGCTGTATGGATTCAGCAATACCTTACTTGTAAAACTTGCCGACACCAAAGTAGAGTAATCCCCTTTGCTGGACAGCAGCAATACACAAACCATAGACTTGGTCCCTATATTGGTTGTACAGGGCAAATTAGGAACTGGCACCAACTTGGTATCAAGTCAGCCTTTGTCTGATCAAGCATACAAGGTCAAAGGTGGAGTACTGTAAGGCTAACTATGAGTACAAATTGGACACATCCACCAAGGCCAATCACAAGGTCATCTTCACATATGTCTGCAATATCAGAGGCAACAAACCAACCCACCGGTGGTGAATCAGACCGGCTACACACACAACATAGCCACAGCCAAACTGCTGCAGATAGGTTTAGGCAAACATCACCCACTGACTCACCATCACTATAGGTGGATATGCACAGCACCCACACCCCTCCCCTCATCAACAGTGACTAGGTACATATTGCCTACTGAAAGGCAACAAACGTAAGTAACCATGGGATCTGGTAACATCTCTGTCCGCATCCTACATGAAGTCAGGCATGTGCTCCCAGCTCCATTACACACTGTAGTCACACCAAGCACCATCCACACCCCATCCGGATTGAAGATGGCCAATGTCATTCCTCTACACAGACATGAATGAGGAGTAGAGGATTATAAAATTAACTAGCCCTCATTGTGGGGAATATGACACATCAGGACCAGCAGTGTAATGCAAGCAGATACAATGCTGATAGATTACAGGGGTATGTTGTGGTTGTGAGTAGTGGCTACTGGTATTCAATGTAGTTGTGCAGGTTCTGTACATATTGTTGCCAAACATATGAGGTCCTGTGATGTGTTCCCCTTTTTATGTCTTCCAGGTACAATGTCGCATCAGCAAAGGTCTACTTTCTCAGCAGCTGAGACAAATATAATCATAGAAGCCGTACTACAGTAGCATGCCATAATGTTTAGCCAGAGCCAGCAAAGTCTCTGGGAGAGGACCGGCCTGTGGGACAACCTAGTCCACAGGGTAAATGATGTTGGCCTGCACGCATGTACATACGAGCAGGTCCGGCATCGTGCAAATAGCCTCATATGCCATGCCCGGCAAAAGGCTGCTGCAGTGGTTAGGGATGACACGGTTACAGGTGGGGGTCCAGCCATGCAGCCCCCACTGACACCCACCAGGGAGCTCCTCGGCAACCTTGGGGCACCCATCCTAGTACAACATCAGGGTACAGACCCCCAACATGCTGGAGGTGGGTGGCACCCAGACACTGGACGAGGAGTGTGCAGTTAAGGCCCCAGTGGAGTTTACTAGACTAGTGTAGCAGACATACTTCTATTTGTAGAGTATATACATGCATGTGTCAGGTCAGATTTCAGTCGTGGATGGGGTTTTCTAATGCACTGAAGTGCACATCTATGGTGAAGGACAACAAATTGTGTAGTATTGGGGGTTGTATTATAAATGTGCAGACATGCTGCATCCATCCTGTATCAATGCCACATGTGAGTCTGCTGACAATACTTCTCTCCCACAACTATGTAGGTCCATCTGGTCTGCATGTGGGACAGCAGCCTGAAGCTGGTGAGTATGGAATTGTTCTGCTGTGGTTTGCCCATACCCCAGACATGTGAAGACCATGCAATGTACCATGCACAAAGCTGTCATTCATAGCCATATTGCTTTACGTGCATGTTCACTTTTGGTGGGGTTAACCACATTGCATCACAGTGGTTACCACAGGGGGCCAATCTGAAGAGAATGTAATATCCCTGTAGCATACTTCACAACCCATCAGTGCAAGACTGCTGGACATTGACCAACAAAATGGTGGGACAAACGGCCCAAGGTAGGGACATGTGTGAAACATTACTCTCATACAGTGGATATAAACAGTGTACACACCCCTGTTAAGATGTCGGGTGTCTGTGATTATATATACAAATTGAGACCATAATATGTCAGTCCACACTTTTCCCAACCTGTAATGTGACCTATGACATCTATAATTCAGTTGTAAAACAAATCAATCTGTTGGGCACCAAATATGGAGTATAAAAACCTTGCAATAAGCTGGCTACATATGTGTGCGCACCCTTCAAATAATATTTTATTGCAGCAGCTTGTGATTTACTGACATAATTCAGTCTGCTTGGGTACACACCTGCCATCAAGTAAAGGCACCCTGAGTAACACCAAATAACAGTCTGCTGTCCATCACATTTGCTCAGTTGCCTGCAACAGCAACAGCCATGGCTTGCAGACAGCTTATGAAGCAGCAACGGGATCTCATATTTGAAAGGTATCCATCAAGAGTAGGGTACAACAACATTACCACAGCATTGCATAACCATGGAACACAGTGGAGAAAGGTGTCAAAAGGTGGATTGAATATGGGACAACAGTGCTGTTGAAAAGAACCTAAAGTCCCTCCAAAAATGTTGACAAGACATGTCATAACCTGGTCAGAGAGGCTGCCAGGAGACATACAGTAACACTGAGGGAGTTGCAGGAATCTCTTGCAAGTGTTGTTGTTCTGTACTACATGTAAGAACACTCTCCCATATTCTGCATATGTTTGGCCTATGGGGTATGGTCAGAAGATGGAAGCATTTCCCCACACCAAAAACATCCAGGGGTGGATACAATTGCAATACAGCACATCAAGTCTCCCAAAGGCATTTGTGAAAATGTGTTATGGTGTAATGAGACTATGGATTGACCTCACAGCCACAATACCAAAAGGTATATGTGGTGTACAAGCAACATCCCTCTTAACCTGAACACCAACATCCCCATGGTGAATCATGCTGGTGGCTGTGGCCTGCTGTGGGGATGTTGTTCCAAATCCAGACCTGACCCTGCAGTCACAGTGGTGTTAATTCGGAACAGTTCCAAATAACACCCACGTCTGGCCAAAATCCATCAGGTGTCTGCAAGAATGCTGAGGATGGGGAGGGGTATCAGCCTTCAACATGATAAAGACCCAAAGCATACACTCAAAGTTACATATGAAAGGTCCCACCTGAACACAATAATGGTTATGGATTGGCCAGAGCCTAGACCTACACCAAATAGATATACCCCAGTGTGACCTAATGAAGGCTATGCACATGAGCCGCACTTACAATCTGACAGAGTTGGGTGACCTTTGCATGGAAGAGTGGCCAAATAATTCCAAGTCAAGATGTGCCATGCTGATAGACACCTTCACAAGAAGACTGAATACCATAAGTCACTTACAAGGTGCTTCAACAAAGTATTATTTTAGAAGTATTGCACACTTATTCAAACACTATATTGTACATATTGCAGTCATTATACTTTACATGTAACACATCCATTTGTTTACTGATTTGATTGCACAGGTCATATGTCACATGAAAGGTGGGTAACATATTTCAATGCATTATTGTGGTGTCATCTCATATATTACAAGAACATGGCATGTTAACAGGGTTGTGTACACTTATCATATCCACTGTAAGCATAGATGGTTGGTGGTATAACAGGAATTGTGTGACCATACATGTACTGCTAGTTTGGAGGTCTGACACTCAAATGTATGTCATTAATCAGTGATGTCACTCCTCAGATCATCCCAGTTATGTATCATTGAAGCACAGGGGCTGTGAGAAACAGAGCAAACATATGAGCCAGACATCTATACTTCCTGTGAGAATCTATACAGGTGTGAGGTATGTTCGTAGTACTTGCCACTGTGCTAGACAGGTGAACAGCATTGATGTGCACATGGGTGCAGTTTGTGCTGGGGAAGGGCCATCACCTACTAACACTAATCATGTATCCCAGAGCTCTATATTGTTAGTTACATGTAGTAAAACTGGCTTCATTGCATGATGTTGAGGACCATGTGTCAGGCATGTCATCATTTGGGTACTGTGTGGTCTGTGCAACAGATTTGTGCCACCTCACCTGTAAGTGTGTGTGTGTGTATGTGTTTTCCAGCCAACCTCAGAGTGCAGGTGTTAATATACATATGTTGTCTTCGCCTCACAGGTGGCAATGGGGTTTGGGTTCCCTCCCACTTGGAAACTGATGTCATTATCTCTGCAGACTCTGACAATGATGATAGGAATAGTGAGGTACAGGTGGGGTTGTCAGGGGCTGAATCTGTGCCATTGGTTGGCATCCAACTCTTGTCCACACCATTCCCACACACAGTGACAATGCCCATACATACCCAGTCACCAATGGCCATGGATGATGGACAGTTGGAAGGTGGTGCCATTGAGCAGGCCATGGACACATGGTCCTGTCCAATTCTGTCAGGGACATGGATTCAGCAGACAACAGTCACCATCAGGAAGCAGTACTGCATCTGGTCTTGGGCCTGGTGGTGCGACTGATACCCTTGGCAGTACCAGTTCCCATGTCCATGGCTGGAGACAGTGAACTGGACACTCTGCCATGTATGGTCCACAGGTGTCCAATGTATCCCTGTGTAGGGTGGCAACATGGCATGATTGTGTGCATACATACACGCACACATCTGTATCACAGACAGGTCACTGCCAGACACAAACAGCACCTCTGCATAGCCCATTTTTTGGCTACCCATCCAAATCCACACATATGATGTCAACCGTATGGCCCAACCTAGGCCTCTGGTAAACCAACACCAAACCCTGTGCATATGATGATACCTATGCCAAATCCCTGTCATGCATACCATCAATGTGGGGATATGCTAACGTAGTTCTGATGCACAGGGTGAATATAGTACAGTGTAGCTATGTAATACTATGTAAGGTACTGACTGCTTGCATTTGTTATGGGTACATATACAGGTGTATGTATTTTATTAGCCAGGATGCATTATTGCTGTTAGTACCACTGACTGAATGTTGTCTGACATGCTGTATTCTATTTGTGTTCCAGGTGTCTGTGTGTCTGCAGGCTGTGGCCCTGCAGACATTTCCAAGAGGGAGCATGGCAGAGTGGGAATACAACCGTGTCATAGGCAAGGTACAGCTTTATATGTACATGTACCAGGTGTATATGCATGCAACAGTGTGTGAGGGACACTGTTGTCAGACAGTGTGACCTTGCATACATACCCCTTGTCACAGACAGGTAGCCTTCAAACATGTCAGCTCAGTGTTATGTAGTACCGCATGCTCATACATAGAGAACAGGTTACTGCAGTACTGTCAGCAGGTCTCTCACAAGCATAGCCATTACATTAACTGCAAGAGATTCACCGGTCAACACCTGTTGGCCCTGCCATTTCTTTTCCATACACCCAACCCTGATGCAGTTGATGAGGCCATGCATGATACTGTGTATGACAGGTTTGTGGTATGTATTCCTGAGTTCACCGGTTGGAACAGGTAGACAAAATGGTATAGTTTTTACATACACACAGTAAGGACTGACACAGGGGATGTGCACAGAGTAACATAAACACAGTTGGCAATAGACAGATTAGTAAACCTACATTTCCACCTTGATGTACTATACTATTACATACACATGACATGCCCCACATAGATTATATGCATGGGACATAACACACTACCTCTTACAACATGTAATGTTCTGAATGCCTTCATGGATGAGATAACCCACTAGAAAAAGGATGTGGAGTCATGTATTGCTCCTATAAGCCTGAGCAAGTGATAGTGTAGCAGATGTATCAGCATGATGTTTCAGTCAGGTATGATGCCTGATGCTGGCATGTGTGTCGGGACACAGACCACATATAGTTTGCAAACATCTGGATATTCCATAGACATCTGTACAGAGGACTGGTATGGAGTGCACAATTGTTTAACATGCTGCATGTGAGGCAGATGTCCTTATCACACTGCATAAAGTAATGCCATTGGGAGGTGGTAAACAGGTGTGGATGTTACACAAATCAAAATGGTATCAGCCAAACAGGATATGATCTTTAATAGATAAAACAAAATCCACGTCAGCAGAACCAGCAGCAAAAAGTCCAATGTTAAGTGTTTTATTAACATCCACTTTTCGTTCAAAAAAAACTGAACTTCTTCAGACAGACATCAAAAGGTAGCAAATGTAAAAAAAACTCCTTAAATTTTGCTACCTTTTGATGTCTGTCTGAAGAAGTTCAGTTTTTTTTTAACAAAAAGTGGATGTTAATAAAACACTTAACATTGGACTTTTTGCTGCTGGTTCTGCTGACGTGGATTTTGTTTTATCTATTTCAGTTTGTTTTAATTTGTCTGTTGCTTTAGGATATGATCTTTACCCAAAGACACACACACAGTTGCAAAAAGTGAGATTAAAACCCCTGTATCTAGTTATTTCTACTATAGTGTTACACAATTATCAGATGTGCCATGGCACTTACATAATTTCACCCACTCCCAAGGTGCTTCTAAGGTGAATGACATCAGCAGGCCTAGTAAAGTAGGGTTATGGGAAGTTTATAGGGTAGTGCACAACTCAAAATGGTAAAACACACACAGTATATGATTCTCACACACTTGCAAGTAGTGAGATTAGAGCCCCTACCTATCTAGTTATTTCTACTATAGTGTGGCACAGTTATCAAATGCACCATGAAGCTTACATATTTTCACATACACCCAAGGTACTTCTAAGGTGAATGACATCAGCAAGCCTAGTAAAAAAGGATGATAGGAAGTTTATAGGGTGGTACACAACTCAAAATGGTATAACACACACAGTATATGATTCTAACACAAACACATACACAAACAGTTACTAGTAGTGAGATTAGAGCCCCTACCTATCTAGTTATTTCTACTAGACTGTTATACAGTTATCAGACACACCACGGAGCTTACATAATTTCAGTTCATGCCAAGGTACTTATAATGTGAATGACATCAGCAGGCCTAGTAAACTAGGGTGATGGGAAGTTTACAGGGTGGTACACAACTAAAAATGGTATAACACAGACACAGACACACACACACACACACACACACACACACACACACACACATACACACACGCGCACACACGCACAAACACACACACACACAAACACACACACACACACACACACACACACACACAGACACACACAAACACTTGCCAGTATTGACATTGGAACCCCTGCATATCTAGTTATTTGTATTACAGTGTCGAGCTATAGAGTTTACTAGGCTGACAATTGGCTAAAGGGGCTGATAACTGCAAAACTGAGGTAAACTTTTACAGGTGCCAGAAAGTCTGCCTTCAGTTTTCCCCTTAGATCTTACTAGTTCTTTCTCTACTGCACTTCAAATACTGTAATAGCTTTGTACTTCAACAGTTTTTTATCAATTATTCTAGCACACCTGAGAGCCATCAGCAGTAGTCGTTCCTCATGGAATTAGCTCCAGTACTTAGTAGTTATGAGCACCCCTCTTGGCATGATTAAAGTGCAGTTCTCTGTGCTTTTGCCCATTAACCTGGTGCACTTGGGCATTCTGATGCACTGTGGCCACTGCCTCATGTACAGACAACCCTCTCCTTTAAACTCCCAACACTCAGACTTGTCAGAGATACCCCTATATCACCGAATTGGAAGATATGCACTCTCCAGTGAAGACTGGACTAGCTGGTCAAGATGAGAAGGGTCAACACCTGCAACACACCACATGGAAGACATACCCCTCCAGAACACCCACTATCACAGGTCTAACATACAAACAATAACCACACACCCACCTTCACAGGGGCACTCAATAGACATTTACCCAAACAGCAGAGACCACCAAGACAGACACCCATTTAACCACCACAACACAGCACAAACCACAGGAAACATATCTCACCTACACAGTGTACCCCTCAACCTAAGCCCCAAAGACCAAACACCTTGCCTGATACAGTAATCATAGGTGAATGAATAGTGAGGCACACAGATGTCCTACTCAATAGGTCGGACATGGAGGATGTAACAGTCAGCTGTCTCTCAGGTGCCAAAATCCAAAACATAACACACCCAGTCAGGTCACTCCACAACAACTACAAGTATCATTTTGTCATTGTCCATGTGTGTGTGAATGACCTGAGATGCAGGTCTATATCATAAGAGTGAATCACACAAATTCCGAACGCTCATAATATTGAACGTACTGGACCTTGAATTTCCTATTGTGGGGGGCTGAGCTAAATATATATTCCAACTCCGAGATCGCACTACAGTGAGGAAAGGGCAAATATCCCATTCTTCAATGTACCGCAATCACAGAAAAAGCACCTCGAGGTCTGGTACGTTCGATAATAGCAGTGTTTGCAATTTGTGCGATTCACTCATATGATATAGACCCTGAGATGCACCTCCATGGACTATATGAAAAGAGACATGGTAGAGCTCTCAGATTATGTGAGCCAGGCAGGTATGACAGTAGCCCTGAGCAGTATACTACTGTCACCCAGAATAATACCATAGTGCAAACAACAAATAATTTACATCAACAATTGTCTTAAGGGTCTGCTGTCACTCTCATGGGATCCAGTATCTGTCTGCTTGGGATGACATGATTGACAGCCTGCGATGGCTTGCCAGAGATGGCCTGCATCTGTCACTGCTGGGTTTTCAGGTGCTGGCTAAGTGTCTTGCCACCCCTATAGTGCCTTTTTAGGTGGTGTTCCAAATAAAATTTCCACCGTAACAGCTATACATACATTCAATCTGAGGGTCATGCTGCTCAACACTAGATATCTACATCTCGAGAAGCAGCCACTAGAAGCACTCTTCAAAATGGAGAACATTGACATTTGTGCTGTAACAGAGACCTGGTTTACAGCAGCAGACAGCACCCCTGCACTACCAGCCTTTAACTCCTTCCACACCTGTCAGCCCCAAACCATGGACCACAGCTATAAAGGTGGTGGTGTCTCTATATTAATAACACACATCCAGAGTAGTATCCCAGCATAATGCATCTAAGATACTTCAGGTACAACTGACATTGGGTAATAGTGCAATCCAGGTCATAACCTGCTATAGGTCCACATCCCTGTCCCTAGACTCTCAATCCACATTCCTCATTACCCTGGAAACTATCAAGTCCAACCCAACACTCTCATACTAGGAGAGTTCAACTACCCCTCCATCAACTGAATAAGATACTGAAGCACCAATACACTGACCCAATGCTTCCTGGAATTCATCAATTCTGTCATCATTATGACAGCCAGTAGAGAAAGCAACATCCTTCACCTGTGTTGATTACTAACATATTGGACTGTTGCTTGACAACAGCAGTCAATCACTACCTGGTCAGATCCAACATAGAGTAATCACCATGGAAGACCACATCTCACATACACACCCCCGCAAAGGTAACCACCTTGAAAAACTTTTCCAAAGCTGACTTTGGACTCATAAGAACAGAGGTGGCTAACTTCACAGCACCCATGCCAATGGAAAATACCTGCATGACTGACTAATCATGCACAAATGCACTGAACAAACATGTACATCAATGCGTGGAACTTGCCATACCCAACAGAACCATGACACTCTCCTCCAAACACTGGAGGCCAATCTGGTGGTCCCCTGCCATTAATAACCTGTACAACAGAAGGAAGAAACTGTTGCAGACAAAGGTGGAGTCCCAAGAGTGGTAAAACACCCTTATTAGCCTCAACAACAAGTTAAGATCTCTCAGGAACTCATCTAAAGCCACCATTGATGGCGGAATTGAGGCAGACACTGACAACAATCACAAATCCTTTGTTAGTGATATCAAGAACCTCCATGCCAATACCCAGAAGTGCTCTGAGTTACTGCACAATGCTACCTCCTATACTGAACCAACAGATATTGCCAACATTCTTGCCAACATATTCATTGCCAGCTTATCCCTCCATCCCCCCCCAGGGGAACAATCAAAATGCCAGAAGAATGCTATGCAGCCAGGATTACTGCCACCCAGGTTACACCTGCATTGTCCACGGGCAAAAATACAGCTTCCATGGGACCCCAATTATCACTGGCTGTGTTCTACATGAATTACAAAGATACCTGGCACCACATCTGTGTGCCCTGTTCAATCACAGCCTCACCTCAGGCTTTGTTCCTCCCAAATGGTGCACTGCTGCAGTTATCCATCTCATAAAGGTGTGTCAACTACAGACCCTGGGAGTTATCAGTCCATTATCCTGATGAGTCTGATATGTGCAGCTATGGAATGCATCATTAGGGACCTGGTCAACAAACACATAGGTAATCTCCTAACTCTGGACCCCACACAGTTTGGCTTTGTAAAAGGCACATCATACCAGCTCAGCCTGGTTGACTTCTTTGAGTCAGTCACCAGGGCTGTGTATGACAGCAAGTCACTGCATACAGCCTACCTCAATCGGGCCAAGGCTCTTGATACCATTCCTCAGTCAGGAATTATGGATGAACCCACCAAACTTGGCATCGACCCCTATATCACTAGGGGGTTGGAAACTGTCTCACAGATAGAACACACAGTGTGAAAGTAGTGAGCACAAAGTCAGACTGCCAGCCAGTCATGAGTGGAGTCCGACCGGGATCAGTTGTGGGTGCTCTCCTGTTCAGCATGTATTTCTCAGGAGTCCAGGCCAACACAAAGGAACTCTAGTTGACTAAGTTCACAGACAACTGCAAGCTGGGAGCCATAATTAACTCCACAATTTATGCAGACATCCTACAGACAGTACTCACTGAGACCACTGACTGGTGTGGAAACCATGGCCTGAAGCTTAACACCACAAAATGCATCATAGGCCCCTTTGGTAAAATCTCAGTTCCCACTAAGTACCACATTGATGGAAGCCCACTGAACACTGTAAGCATTATAAGAGATCTGGGGACACAGGTTGCCAGCAGCCTCTCCTTTAACCATCACATTGCCACTGTGGTCAGGAAATCCTTCTATGTGGCACATTTCATTACCAAGGGTTTTGCATCCAGGAAGAAGGAGGTCATCTCTGTGTACTCTTCCCTCATTACACCAGTCATCAAGTATAATGGCCTATTTGACATGTACCTCACTAGACACCTACAACAGCTGGAAAGGTCACATAAATACCTCACAATGAGGATCCTAGGCATTAAACACATGTCCTATACAGGCAAACTCAAGAGACTCCCGCTATTCTCAGTCTCATATTGCCTACTTAGAGGTGATCTCTGCTTGCCTTGCAAAGCCATGTCTGACCCAGCTCTTTTCTAAATGCTACATCTAAAGATATCCCAGTCTCTTTGCACCACACACTACCGGGACCTTGACCTCATTGCCACAATCAACACAACATGCTGGAAGGACAGGTTCCTCAACCAGAGACTGCACATTCCCTCGAATAGACTTCCCATAAATGTCAAGCAAAGCACCTAGACAACCCTGTCCCAGAGATATCTTGATGAGTGGATGGGTAATAGAATGCTCACCCTAGGAATCACTCCAGTGGCTCTACTTGATGATGGTCACTGGGAACTAATGTCAGATGGCACAATGGCAGGGCACTTCTATGGGCTAGGCTTGTAATGGCTTTAGGACCATTAGCCTAGTACACACCTATGAACCTATAAGGAGAGTGACATCAGCATGATTGATACAGTAGGCCAGTGGGTGGGTAACTTATCAAAATACTTTTTCCTACAAACATACACAGTTATGCACACACTTATATACCCACACACACAATTGGCAGATCTAAGAGTAGAACCCCTGCCTATCTAGTTATTTGTACTATAGTGTTGCATAGTTATCACATGTGCTACAGAGTTTACCAGACTGAGAACTTTCCACAGGTGCTGATAAGGGTAATGACATCAGCAGGACTGACAAAGTATGTCAGTGGGTGGGACACTAATCAAAATACTTTTTCCTACAAACATACACACATACTTAAATGCCCACACACACATTTAGCAGATCTGATAGTAGAACCTCTGCCTAACTAGTTATTTGTACTGTAGTGCTACACAGTTATTGCATGGGCTACAGAGTTTACTGGACTAACATCTGGCCAAAGGTGCTGATAAGGGAAATGACATCAGCAGGACTGATAAAGTAAAGCAGTGGTTGAGAGACTTATAAAAATACTTCTTCTTACCAACATACACATACACTCATTTGCCAGATCTGAAATTAGAACCCCTGTCTAGCAAGTGATTTGTACTATTGTGTTATGCAGTTATCACACATGCTACAGAGCTTACTGGGTTAACAATTGGCCAAGGTGCTGATTAGGGGACTGACATCAGCAGGACTGATAAAGTGGGTCACTGGGAAGTGTTGTGGGTGTGAATGGCCTAAAACTGTTTCACCTACAAAGAAACAGACAAACAAACAAACACATGCACCCTCACTCTCACATACACAACTGTCACACACACACAGTATTTAGATTAGAACTGCTACTTATCTAGTTATTTCTACTATAGTGTTACTCAGTTATCGTAAATGCTACAGAGCTTATGGGGTGATCGGTGTCCAATGTTACTTCTAAGGTGAATGAAAGCAGCAGATCTTGCGAAGTAGGGCAATATGAAGTATAATGAGTGGGAAGAGTCTCCTAATACTTGGATCTATGGACACACACACACACACACACACACACACACACACACACACACACACACACACACACACACACACACACGTGTACGCGCGTGCGGGCAAGTGATGTTATATTATAAACTCAACCTCAGTACTGTTACACAATGGGTGTGACCTTTTATGCTGGCATGTGTGGCTGTTTACTACTGGTATGCCACACTCCACAGCAGGACATCACTGTATGCCATTCAGGGTATCCATGTGTATGACTCACTCTGTGTCCCCCTGTGTCTCTCTCTGTATCAGTGTCTGTCTCTCAGTTCCCCACATCTATGTGTGTATGCTTGACATATGTTGTTATCTGTTGCCCATATATATATATATATATATATATATATATATATATATATATATATGTGTGTGTGTGTTTCTCACGCAACAGATGCAGATATAGCACATATGGGCCACCTACAGCTAGCTGAGGGTAATCCTGTCTGATGTGTGTGTGTGTGTGTGTGTGTGTGTGTGTGGGGGACAGTTGAGGTGCACATAGCTGTCTGTATGCATGGACATATATACACAATACAGTCATATATTCCGATGTGGGTTCCAACATGTCCTGTGATTCACTAAGTGCAGGAGCATGCCCAGTGTGGCCTTCTATAATTAGGGTGGGACTCCATTCCAGAGATAGGTGTACTCCAGTCCAGGGTTTTGTGTGCTACAACCATACCTCTCAGGTGTACACGGACTTTCCTCAGGGTACTGTTTTGTTTAGCAGACATTTTCTGACATATCTATAGTCTGAAACTACAATTTATTGTGTCATTATCTAGTGCCAGACATCCTCAGATTATCACAGTGCTTTACCAGAGGAATAGTAGTTGTATGATGCATAGACCAATATTATGAGGGCAGCTATGTAAATTCTTGCCCAACAAGGCCATTTGTGAGGTGCAGCTACAGCCAATGTAGTAATGATATGCAGTTGTGTGAAGAGACCAGAAACCTGGTAATATACTGGCTGGCGAACTCCTGCTTGTGTGGTATCTTTCTAACCTGAGATGTCATATCCTTGTGTGTGCATACCTCTGACCTGTACATTTTTTGGCAGGTTGTCCAGGTGCTTGGCTAGACGTTTCATCTTTTCTATGTAAACTTGTGTTTTTATGGCAAGTTAGTTACATATAATTGAAGTGTGATGTTACAAAACAATACAGACATTACTGTTTTGAATACCTAACCTTCAGACAATTCCCACTACTACAGACCTCTCACCCCACTAACTTTCTCAGTATGTAAGGGTGATATTTACAACACATGTCTATCATTGTGCCTTTTTTCCACTTTTCTTCCTGCCCTTGTTCAGACATCTTGCTGTCAGAGGTTGGGAGTTATGGATGTGGGTACAGAGTGCATTCAACTGTGCAGGCATGTCCATTATTTGTAAAAGCAAACATAAGAAAAAGGATTATTGAGAATGACCACTGGCAACAGTACCACACAGCTCTTATATTCACAATAGCCTTGGCACTTCTGCTACATATCCTTCAAGATGTCAGTAATATGTGTAGCATATTCCACATAGCACTGTGACTTCCAGGTACATCAGTGGCAGAGCAGTTGGTATCACTGACATACATAACAATTGGCACTGCAGTTATCTGCACATGGCCCTGTCAAAGGTGGCACTGTACCTAGGACAGTACAAGACGACTGCCAGGAGAATATGCTGGCCAGATCCAGACAAGTATTAACCACAGATACACATAGCTCATTGACCCCTGCATATTGTGAACAGGCAATATGTTTTCCTGTGTATTGGCACAGCCCTGCCAGTGTGTGCTATACTGCTATTTTCATGCAAACATATATGTTACTGCATTTGTGTGGGTATATGGGGGCACACCTGTCCACTGTACACATTTGCACATACTGTGGTGGTATTTGCTTTACATTTTGGTTCCATTTACCATACTATTCTGCCTTGTGTTGGGGACTGGAGGCATATCAGCAAAGAGCCCAGGTCAGATTGTACTAGCATATATTTGAGTTTCAGACTTCATGGCCTTATTGCACTGCAGGTCCCGCTGTGCTATCACTGTGTGAGTCTGTAGGGGGTTAATTCAACATTGCCGCAATTTGTGTGCCTTTACCAGACATTTTTCTGTGGTTTTATACAGCTGACTTGCTGTGTGGGTGTGAGGGGTGGTTATGGGACCCCCACCCTGACATCCATGCCTCTGACCTATGACCCCCCCACACTTAGTTGTCCCCACATCTATACTGCAGTGGGATTTGCCACCTTTGGTATTACTGCATAGTGTGTGGAGGCCAGATTTGGCCAGACATTTCCTGGTGGCCAACATAGCTGTCAGTTGTGTGCTGCTATCCCAGTAGGCCACCCCATTCCCTTGCATGCATGCAGCATTACCATAGATATGTTAGCAGAGCATACTATGCCATTCATTTATTATTAAGAAGACTTACTTACCTTGTGCTTGCAGCAGTTATGAGGACAGTGCTTGAGGGTCATCTATGTTGGATGCACACAGTACACTGCCTATACATGGTAGGTTACAGGTAATTTGATGTTTGTGTCATCCATCTTACTGAGTGTGTGAATCAGAGAGAAGTGCCAGTCCCTGGGGTTCCTACAGTATCAGTGTGTGTGCTATGCATTGCCTGTTTGCCAAGGCCTGAGCATACTGGGCATGCCTTCATCTGCCTATGGGAGCAGGCTCAGGGGCTTCCTCCTGTGAGTCCCTCTGTGCTTGTGGGGACCTAGGCAATAGTGGTGGGCTGTGTGGCCCTTCCCCGTGGTGTTCCTCCTGCAGCTGTTTCTGCAGGATCATATTGTGTAGCATGGCACATACTATGAACATGTGTGCACATGTGACTGGAGAGTACTGCAAGGCTCCACCAGATATGTCAAGGCAGCAGAACCGTGACTTAAGCATCCCAAACACACGCTCTATAATGATCATGGTTTGTGAGTGTGCCTCATTATGGCATTCTTGTGTGGGTGTGTGTGCATTTCTGATGGATGCCATCATCCACGGCTCCACTGCATAGCCAGCATCCCCCACCAGATGGCCATACGGGATGCCACCACTGGCAAATGCCTGGTACAGCTGTGCCGAATGCCAGATGTGGGAGTCGTGATAACTTCCAGGGCTGCCAGCATACACATTCATGATAATGACCTGGGCATTGCACATGACCTGGCAGTTGATGGAAAGGAAGCCCTTGCAGTTTATGTAGACCTTATGCTGTTTACTGGGTGGTGCTTTGATGTGGATGTGCATGCAGTCTATGGCACCCAGTACCTCCAGGTATTCTGCTACACAGTTGAAGAGATGCATATTGCTGGTCCTCTCCTCATGGGTGTTGGGGAAGTAAATGTGCTCACTGGCATGTGGTAGCATGGGATCCAGGAACTGGTGGAGTACCCTGGATGCAGATGCCTGTGAGACCCCAATCATGTCCCCAGTAGGTCTTTGGAAAGTACCTGTAGCTAGACTTCTTAAGGCTACACATACCTTGGTATCCACTGGGATGGGTCCCCCTCTCTGTTGTTTCTAGCTCTGAGTTGAGGCTGGTGCAGCTCAGTGAGTTGCTGAAGTATGTCTCTGTCCACCCCATAGCGTTCTACTGTCTGTAGATCATATAGCCCCTGCTAGGCTACCCTGGTCTGAACACTCTTCTCCTCCTCCTCCTTGATCTGTGGCAGTTGTCAGCATTATCCTCCTCTCCGCCCTCAGCCTCTAGCACATACTGATGGATCAAAGCAATAGCAGCCCCTAACATTTTTCCAGTTAAAACTCCTCTGCATGTATACACTAATGGTGCAGAGGTTTGGGCAAAAACAGACTGTGAGGTGTTTCCATACTTTATACTGTTGTGCTGCAGATGCTGCCTGTATGATTGGCTGATGATGATACATTCCAGCTGCCAGCTATATTACTCAAGGGTTTGATTTAGCTACTCTGAGTGTTAGAGGCATTACTGGTAATTTGTGCATGATTGCCTTTATTCTGCTGTTGCCCCTTTTTAATTATTTTTTTACTTACATCTCCTCCCACTTTCAGCTATACAGCCCTCTGTGAGCTGTATTATTGTGTGCTTTACCTGGTCCATTGTGAGTTGCAAGAGTCCCATATTAGAGATTTCTACTTCATTTTTCCTTTATTGTGCTGTAGCCCTTTAATTTTTTTTACATCTCCTCCTATTTTCAGCTATGCAGCCACATGCCAGCTGTATTATTGTGTGCTTTCCCTGGCCCATTGTGAGTTGCAAGAGTCCCATATTAGTGATTTCTACTTCATTTCTCCTTTATTGTGTTGTTGCCCTTTATTTTTACATCTCCCATTTTCAGCTATGCAGCCACCTGCCAGCTGTATTATTGAGTGCTTTCAATGGCCCGTTGTGAGTTGCAGACTCCCATATTGCTGATTTGTACTACATTTCCCTTGTTCTGCTATTTCCTTTTCTTTTTCTTATATCCTTCCTGTTTTAGCCCCGGCATGCTGCCCAGACCCATTTAGCTTGTTTAAACAGCAAGAAGTGGCCCTCCCCTGGGTGCAAACACACTCCTCAGTTCATGGAATAAGTGTATACAGCCTCAGACACACACCCTCACTTAGCTGTGCTTAGCTGAGCACATACCCAGCCAACGGAGCTCCAATGTGCTTACAGCAAGCATGACACACTGCCTTTTCATGTTAGTTGCTCCTCCTGTCTACATGATGGTGTTAGAGCACCTACGCGGTTAGGTTCAGTGTGACACTTAGAAGAATTTTGTGACTCAGTATAAGTCCCCTTATTAACATACCCCACTGCCTTAATCCATAGTTACTGCACTACACATGAGCCTTCCCCCTTAGCAACCAGTGTTCCCTGCCATTGTTTTGATTCTGCTTGCCATCAACTATAATGGCAAAATGCAACTTTCTCCTAAAATGCCCCCATGATCCCATTTGCACGACACTTCCCTATGCTTAAATGACCGAGATCATCCAAGAAATAATAAACTTTTATTTTTTTAATAAATACACAGTTTAACATGCCAATGGTCATATATTTGGCTATTGGCATGCCTACAGGTTAGTGTCCATGCTTTTATTGGAGCTGTCATAGCTCCATTTTCAATTTTGCAGAAATGTATTCAGCTAGTAGCTGAATACATTTCTGCAACTTACACTGTTCCTGCATGGCTAACTGCCTGCTTCCTGGATCAATATTTTACCTCATTTGCATGTTTTTCACCAACAAATGAGGTAATTAGCATCCTGCATGGGTTTCTGTGCAGGAACAGTGTCAGCTCGCTCATGCAAATCAAGACTGCGTGTTCCTGGATCACTCGGTGGCCATATTCCATGCAGGAGTGGCTACACTGTTCCTGCACAGAGATTTCATGCAGGAGTGGCTACACTGTTCCTGCACAGAGATTTTCATTTCATGAATCCAACGGGACATCTTTTTATGGCCTGGCCATAAAGTAATTTAATTTCAGCTATTTTTCTGAAGTTAACCTTCTATATTCCAGTTTCCACTGTTAAAATATATTTATCTAAACAGTTACAATAGTGCAGATACATTTCTGTTCTATTCCAGTAGGGCATGCTGTGGTTACATTTTAAGCACTTTGCAAAAACCTTTTCAGCATGCACTTCTGTACCAGCAGTTTGATATACACCTGACATACAGTTCTAATACATTTGTAACAGAAGTGTCTTATATGAATCATGTTGATATTTATAAATTACATATAATTATTTACAAAATTCCAGATTGCTGGGTTGGCAGTATCTTCTTTTGTGACAGTCTGCACCCCCACAAGTGTCTCTAACATCCTTGACCTACTACTTGCCAACATGGGGGATCACATCACCACCCCATGTGTGGGGCCCTCGCTGGTCAAGTCCGATCATAAATCAGTCTCGTTCTAAGTAACGATCATACCTGGCTCAGACTCAGGAACAAAAAAGTTAAAAAATTTCTCCAAAGCAAACTATACCCTACTAAGCCATGGCATAAATAATTTCAACCCCCCTGCCACCACTGACAGCAGTGACCCCTATACTGAGGTGTACACAAATACCCTGTATACACAACTGTATAGATGTATAGACTCAGTAGTACCTGAATGGATCAAAACAAGGTCCTCAGAAAAGACAAGTGACCCTGGTGGACATCTGGCATAAATAGGTTATACAACAACAGAAATAAACTGCTGTCAAAACCAAAATGGAATGGTAGAAGAAGAGGAAGAACTCCCTCCAAAGCTTAAATAAGCAGATTAGACATCATGTAAAGTCCTCTAAAGCTAATTATGAAACTAAACTAGCATCGTTAGCTAAAGATAATCACAAGGCATTCTTTAGCTACATCCAATATCTAAAAGGGAAGGCCCAACTTTGTACCAAATTAGTAGTGGATGGTACTGCACATACTGAACCTAAGGATATCACCAACCTGGTATCAGACAGGTTTGACAAAAACTTCACCCTCGCTGTCCCCATCAATCATACCCCAAAACATATCTGTCACCACTCCTAGCATCTCCAAACAGCACATCATAACTGCACCCTCCAAGGTCAAAAGTCACAGCCTTTATGAGATGGGACAATATTCCGGGCTGCTTATTAAATGGTCTAAAACAAGAGTTGGAGGAACCACTGGGCACTCTCTTCAATCACAGTCTAAGTACTGGCTTTGTCTTAGCAGAGTGGAAAACAGCAATTGTAATCCTCTTCCACAAAGGAGGTCCCTCAACCGACCCAGGGAAGTATAGACCCATAAGCCTGACCAGCTTTATCTGTAAGGCCATGGAGAGACTCATCATGGACCTTATCAACAAGGATATAGGAGACCTTCAAACTTTTGACCCAACCCAGTTTGGCTTCGTTAAAGTCAGATCATGCCTGCTAAATCTGCTGGACTTCTTCGAGAATGTCACCAAAGTCCTGGAGGAAGCAAAACATTACACACTGCCTGTCTCATCTTTGCCAAGGCTTTTGACATGATCCCCAACTCAGGCATCATTGAGAAACTTACCCAGCTGGGGATTAACCCTGATGTCATTAGATGAGTAGCCAACTATCTCACCAACAGAACACATGCAGTGAAAGTTGGGGATTCCACCTCTACTAGCAGATCTGTTACCAGTGGTGTTCCACAAGGATCTGTGCTAGGCCCCCTACTGTTTGGAATCTATTTTTCAGAAGTCCAGGCAAAAATAAATGGCCTGTGGCTTACCGAGTTTGCTGATGATTGCAAACTGGGTGCAATCATTAAATCCCCTAAGGATGTCAATATACTACAAAATGGGATTACACAGACAAATGACTGGTGTCAAAGCCACGGACTTAAACTAAATGCAACAAAATGCATTATCAGCTCCTTCAGCAAAGGAGAAGTCCCTGTAAATTACAATATTAATAATACCCCATAAGTTCAAACCCAGTGGTGAGAGATTTGGGAACACAAGTTGATAGCAGTCTTAACTTTGATCATCTGATGTCCACAGTGGTAAGGAAGGCCTTCTATATTACACATCTCACAAGTAAAGGCATAGTATCCAGAGCTAAGGACATTATAATTCCCCTAACCTTGTTCTTAATCAAACTAATAATAGAGTACATTGCTCTTTTTTGTTTGTACCTCACCACACACCTGCAGCAGCTGGAGAGACCTCAGAGGTTTCTCACCAAGAAAATTCAGAGCCTTTAACACATGACCTACATGGACATACTGAAGGTGCTATCACTGTACTCCATATCATATAGATTGCTTAGAGGTGATTTGTGCCTGGCCAACAGAGCAGTCTCGGACCCTGCCTTATTTACTGTTAACCTAACCTGTGACATTAACAGGACATATTGGAGAGACAGCTATGTCTCCCAGAGGTTGTCACTCCTCTGGAACAAACTCAGTCCCAGTTCACATATAACAGAGCTCCTCAATGACCCTATTTAACTGTAACCTGGACAATTGGATGGGAAACCATAAATTCACTGCAGGGGTTTCACCTATGTCCCTCTTGGACAGGGGCAGCTGGTGCTAATCATAGCTCTGAGTGCATAGACTATATATCTTGGTCTACAAAGGCAAAAGGATATAACATGGCTAGGCTTGTAGAAGCCCTAGGGCCAATAGCCTAGTAACCTCCTATGATCCTGTGATCCTATGATTTATGAAGCAATGGCCTTTGGCAAACTTCACTTACCCATTTACTATACACTGATGGCACAGGCCTATTCTACTCAAATCACTACTTCACTAATCTTCAAAAGGGTCTATATCACATAGTCGAAATCTTACAACTTCGAACACATAATGTTCAAACCATTATGTTTGAAGTTACAAAACTTCGGCAATGGATAAAAAAAACAAAACAACGGAAAACAAAATAAACTGTTTTAAGCAGGGAGGCAAGCCCACCTGCACCCCCACACCCCCCTTGTACTTAAATATACCACCTCCGAGATCGCACCCCATTGAACAAAATGGAAACCTCCGCTTATGGAGATTTCCAGTGAAATGCTCAAAATTTTACAAATTCGAACTTATGGTTTCGATCATATGGAGTTTGAACTTGTAAAAGTTCGACTACATGATAGGAACCCTCTTCAAAACTGTCTCCAGTTAGACTTCCTCTTACTTATCCAATGGATCAATAATATAAACTTCCTGCTCAACTACAACAACACTAAACTGTGATTTTTTGGACAACAAAATCTTAAAAAAACTCTGCTCCCTTTACAAATCTGTGACTACAACAATTCACTCACAGAGAATACTACTTCATTTAAATACTTAGGCCTTTGGCTTGACTCATCTCTTGGCTTCTGTCTGTATCTTGAGAATACAAGAGAAAAAGGTTAATTCGCTTCTACTTTGGGCAAATGAAATGTCATCCTTTTTAACTAGGTTACCACAACAGCAGCAGGGAAGCATTCATCTGTCCTAACAGATGATGAATCAAGGTTCTCAACAATCAGCTAGAAAAACAGTGAATTACCCAGTAGAGAGGGAAAACAAACTACAAATGAAGTAAAAACATGCCAAGGTGAAAACTCTACAAATTAATAAAAAGGTTGCGTGAGCACTTTTGCTCACTAAATAAATGGAACTTCATCAGAGCTAGTGCACACTTCTGATCCTCCTCCTTAAAATCCTACAAAGTCATAGTATATAAAGTATATACAAATAATACACTAACAAATGAATAAAATGCAAAACATTAAACAGAAGTAAAAGAGTGAAAAAATGCATATATGTAACATATCATCTCAGTGGCAGAACTTTAAGTAAGGATTTGATGTTAATTATTCCATTTAAAATTGGACATTTGTCATCTGCCACGTATAACTTGCAGATAACCTCTCTAACTTCCAAAAAATTATTAAAGTCCCCTCCCATAATATTAGGTTGTGCAAGCACTACTACACTGAATGCAAACTTTCTAAAATCCATAAGTGCGTGCTTGAACAGCATTATTTTGATCTCAGAAATAGTGACAATTAGTTGCCATATTGTAGTGCATGGCTACACTTTGTGGTTGTCAGTGTTTTAACTGTAGAATTTGAAATAAAAGTTTTAAATTAAATCCATATGTCTGGGATCATGGTAAAATTAAGAAAGAAAATAGTGTGCACCCTGACAGGTTTGAAAATAATTTTATAGTAATTGTGAAAAGACAGACAAATAATGTGTTATTGGTATGGCTGGAGTCGCCAGTCCATTACCCTGTCTAAGCCCCCATTTGAATATGATCCAACTCTGAACATACATCTCAGCTATCTGCAATTATGCAGACTGTCCTTGATTTTGCCTTGATGCAATAATGCTAGATATTAGAGCCTTATATCTCTTTTTGTGCTAACAAAATGCACGTTGCTGCAAAATGTGTTTTAATTATTAACTTTTTAGGTGAATTATAGGAATATATAAAACAACTGTCCCTGATTTTGGTCTCTTGTCCTCCCATTATTTTTGGTTTTGACCAGAATAATTGAGCAAATAAGGAGAGAGGTATGGCTTGGATTGGAGGTCTCCAAACATGTCTCAAATTGCACCCTACAGTTGCTAAGGCCAGCCCCCAACTAGTTCAAACACAGCTAAAGGACATCCTCCAGAAACACACCAAATGCCGGTGCCTGTTTAACTATATCACATAATTTCTCCTTCCTTTCTCCCAACATCTTCACTAAGTTATGCTCAAACCTCACACCATGTCACCTTATCTGCTATTCATACTTGTAATTCACTGATGGATCTAAACATTCATAATCTTCTTACACTTTGAAAGTCATATTATTCACCTTGTTTTGATCTTATTGTGAATATTATATGAAGCTACTTCAGTCATGTTCCATTGTCAATAATTGTGCCAAATTGCTAAGCAATCTTGTTACAATCCTGTTTTTTTATTTATTTTTTTGCTGAAATGTACAGAGGTTCAAGGTAATTTCTAAGTTTACAGCTAAAGGAGGCTATCAAGAAGGTGAACCACATCACCCAACACTGATGGGAGACTAAAAGTATCTTCATTTATTAGAGTTTCTCCACATATCCTAGAACAGTGATGCACAACCTTTTTGTGGGGAGCGCCACTGCATGAATTCTTAATGCATCTGCGGGCCAACTCAAAACATAGTAAGTCATTACGAGTTAAAAATAGGTACAAGTGACTGGCATTTTTACTTAAGACAATAGTCATGAAATTGCCTGTTTTCTACATCAACTTTTGAGTTTAACTTTATTCTGGCTTGCAGCCATGACTTATTACAAACTCTTGCAGAAAGTTACTACTGTTTATAGACTACAAGTTATAAACAACAAAGAATAGTTACTTCAGCAGCTAAAATTAGAGGTGCACACAACTGCATTCAATTAGGTAAGTAGGCATGTGCTGGAAAATTTGTATGACTGGAGTAAGGCATAGCATTTTTTCACTTTTTTTGAAAAATTTTTGGTTACTCTCTGGGGGCTGGATGGTGTTCCGTTGAGGGCCGGATTTGGCCCAGGGCCAGACGTTGTGCACCACTGTCCTAGAAGAAAATTTGTACTCACCCAGCCAACAATCCAGACTGGTTTTTAATGTTGCTAGGGAAGTAGTTTGCTTGACAGACAAGGGCAACCTCTTCATGAAATGGAGGATACATCAGGTTAGGTATTTGTCATACAACCTGTTATTGTTGCTGATGATGTAAAATTGTAGGTTTAGGTCTCTGGAATGGGTGTTTGCTTTACCACTTGTTTAGGTTTTGCTGAAGGCGTTCAAAGAGTGCTCGTGCATTCATAACATGGAAAGTTAAATAGATATCTTCCCTCAGGTCTTTATGACAGTGAGTAGAGGTACAGAGCGTTTAGCCTATCAGAGTAGTTAAGGGTACTGAGACATTTTTTTTTTTTTTTTGAGGAAACACTGAGGTCTCTCAAGCTGGTACAGGTACTTGGTGAGGTACATGTTGGAGGATGAATTTTATTCAGTGACAGGCCTAATAATAGATGAATAATGTGAGACTATAACTTATTGGAACCTTGAAGTGATACAACAAAGGATAAGCTCTCCAAGGTACAAGGATTTTCTAACTACCACAGAGACAAAGTGGTCAATGAGAGACCATTATCAATATATATATATATATATATATATATATATATATATATATATATGTACATACCCAACTCCCTTAAGACTGTGTCACTTTTAACTGGAATGTTTTCTATGTGGTAAATAGAAGTGATACCAGATTTATCAAAGGAATCTATGCTGCATTTCATGGTATTGAGCATAAGCCCATGAATAGCATGCAGAGCATTGTTTGGTACAGCTGTTGCTTGAGAATTTGAGCAGCAGAATATGATTTGATAACCTTCTCCGTATGCAATCATCAGCAAATGTGGTTAGCCATAGTCTCTTGATATCAGCTTTTATGTCATAAAGATATAGATCAAAGAGTAGAGGCCCAGGATAGCTCCTTGTGGTCATCACTAGTGACATTCTTTCTACAGAGTGCAGATACCTTCAACCATAACAATATAGGTTCTTTCAGACAGACAGTTACTAATGCAATAAACTCTGTATGGGTTAATACTGAGTTGGAAGAGTGACAATAATCCCAACATGGGCGACAGTGTCAAAAGCCTTGGCTAGGTCCAAATAAATAATATGGACTGCATGACTGTTATCAACAGCCACAGTAACCCTCTCAAAGAACTCAACTAGACTAAGTAGGCATGATCTGACTTTTATAAAACTAAACTGCTGTGTATCCAGGAATATATGTTTACCTTTGCCATTGATTATTAATTCAGCTGCAATATGTTCCAAAGCCTTGCAAGCAATAGTAGTGAAACTAATAGGCCTGTAATTGTCAGGGTCAGTAGAGAGACCAACTTTATCCAATGGCACCGCAATTGCCATTTTCCGTTCCACCAGACATATCCAGTTGAGAGACTCAGGCTGAAAGGTTGATGGAGGAGTTTTACTTAGTGGGACTTTGCACTTCTCAGCAGGAATCCAGGGATATTATTATGACCTATGGAAGCAATGTTTTTCATATTGGAAAGTGCCAAAAGTAATTGGTCCAGATTGATCTCAGGAAGAGGGGCATGAAGGAGATGAAGGAGAGAGAGGGGAAGGTCAGTGGGATGAAGGTGGAAGAGGATCTTTCTGCAAAAATATTAGCAATTTCCTTTGGGTCAGAGAAGGATGCAGCACTGGAGATAATTTCAGTATATAATGGTAAGCTTCCTACTGTAGCTGAAAAATGCCTTATAGTTGTCCTTTGAAACAGCTATATTCCTAAGTTCATGGTTGACCTTACATTACCTAATGGTAAGTTTGAAAGACTTACTTAGCTTGTTTTAAATCGCTTTAATATTGATGAAGTGGACATCCTTTAGTGATGGGCAGGTGCTGTTTTACTGAGCTGAATTCATGCTTTAGTTCCAGAATATGAGTTTAGTTCTAAAGTTGTTATTATGCTTATGCCATATTGTATGGATGCCTCAATGCATCTATCCAAGAGGAAATGAAATTCATAACAGTGAGTGGCAGCTTCAGTTAAAAGATGTACTGGGGAGCAGTACCATTTCTGATTGTTAAAAGCATTGGTAAATCATAAATACATGGTTTTGGAATAATCCATGAATGTAGGGGAGTTATTAGGGACCACAAAGCATGTTTTCACAGAGAAGATTTGAAAGTTTTACATAAGAGAACTCCACTCTGTAAATTTTGTAATTATTGTACATAATTCCACATTGTTTGAAATTTAATGAAAATTGTTTCTAGCTACCTTTTCCAGTATGTATTTACCTTTGGTTTATCTTTGTCATCATATGATATATGATGTTTATCACTTTTGATGTTTTTTATTGCATTATGTACTTTGTTCCTCTGGAACTTGGGTCATGGGTGAAAATTTCAAATGACCACTTACCTTTTCCATTTACTAGATTTCAAATAAATAAAAATATCACAGTGAGATGGTCAGATGTGACCACGAAGGGGGGTAACAAGTGACATGGTGTAACTGGGAGAAATGGTTATAAGGACAAGATCAAGAAGGTTAATACCTCTTGGTAGGTAGGAGGAGAACTTGGTCAAGTGCAGTGGCATTTACAAAATTCAGAGATCTCTGGCTATATGTGCTGTTGCTAGTAAATGCTTGCCAGTTTATGTGTGGATAGTTGAAGTCATCCATAAGAAAGGTATTTGGTTTGACTGTTAATTTTTCTGACTGGTTAAAGTATTCTGCATGCTCATAGATGGTGATCTATAACTGGCTATAATGTGATAATTAATTTTATTGAATGTAACTAGGACTTCAAATTGTTCCAGGTTTGTATAACTTGAAACTGGTAAGAAACAGTGGGGATACAATAAATAGAGATACTCCCACACTTGAATCAGAATGCATGATATTCAAAAGTCCTACCAAAATGCTGATGTTTTCAAAGTTAAGGAAGACCTCAAGTTCAGATATTTTGTTGCACAGGCTTATGGCTTTCAGCAGCACTACCATGTTATTATCCATATTGGAGTTTACCATGTTAGGATGTCCATCAGGTAACCTCTGCCTAAAAAAGCCACTGTGAGGGGAGGGGCTGCAAACAATTTAGTCACTATGCAAAAGCCAAGGGGTAAACATGCACCATGCCTGGCAAAGCAGTTGGATGTATCACTCATTTCATCCCATGCCACACATTGTATCCTTCCGGGATTACACCAGTTTACTATCTGATTATTAAAACCAACTATGTTATCCTTGAATTTAGGAATCATTTAAAGACATGAACATACCTCCAACCTGTTAGTGCAAGAAATCTAGACAAAGCCTGAAAAAATGAGGGGACAAATGCTCAAAAATAGGGACATATTTTAAATATTGCTCTTTCAAACTTAGAAAGTTGCTAGAGTAACAGGGTTTGTTTTAGCATGTATTTTCTGAAGGATTTGAAATCTGAAACTCAAATGATGTCATTATTTAGTGACTTCAATCCTCAGATCATCTGATCCCACTGATTTGCTAGAAAACTACAAATTTTATGAAGAACAGACAAAAAATATGAGCCAAACATCTGGACATTCTGCGAAAATCTGGACAGTTGAGAGGTATGGACATGAACAGAGAGTTCAATAATGTATCTTTGCATCTCCCACTGGGTAGAATGCCTAAAATCATTCACTCCCACATGGATGACTACAAGGTGATAACTATGGGGCAGTGCAGGGATCTAAGATCCCTAGTGATATCCTAAACCATTGCAATAGACAGGCAGCTGTCACCTTTTCCTTAGTCAGCCTGGTACGTATTGTACCTGCATGACTTTCAGTGCAGTCACTGATGACTAAACATTTCAAGAATGTGTTGTAGGCATATGGGAACTTAAGGGTAAGGCTACATATAGTACAGATGATTTCCAATAAAAGTAGGTGCTACATGATATGTAGAAGTAATGTTTGGTGATGTGGTAATGAGGTGTAGTTGAGGTGCTATTTACTGACTGTGTATAGGATGAAGAGGTTAGCCTCCAATTTACATATATAGGTGCATGATTTGCAGGTGAAACCATTATGCCTTAGAAGAAGTGGGTTGTCAGTGAACATGAGGTAGTTGCTACAGTGCCTCAGAAAATTGAGTGCTAGTAAGCTGGGTAAAGAAGAGTCTGGGACTCCATGGTAACAGGTAGGTCTGAGACTGAAACTGGTAATTTGTGATCACTGCTGTAACTCAACCAACAAATTTAAAATATAATAATAAAAAAGTCCAGAATTGTTGTATCACATTATTCCCTCTTCTTATAGGTTCAAAAGTCTTGGAGTTAGAATATAAAAGTAGTAGAGGTATGGGGGTGCATCCCTCATATTGGGGGTTTCATGCATGCTGCTTTTAATGCATAACTGAAAGTCTCACCCATCACTGTTTTTCTTATGAGGATCACACATAATTTTTCATAGTTTTGGGTCTTGCAGTACTGAATCTTAACCTTCCAATTAGTTGCCAAGAAAATCAAAGCTTACCCAACAAGGCTATTGAACAGTGACATGGTTAAGTAATATCTCCCAACTATCGAGATCTTGGAGGCACATCCCAAACTTTTCTCAGACGTTTGCTCCATCCCTATTAAAACTGGAAATTATTTTGAGAAGTTCTAGGTTAACAGTACTAACATTTAAAGGGTCTATATTATAACATCGAAGTTGTAAAACTTCAAATGTTATAATATCGAACCCACTACATCAAAGGATGAAAGCAACAAAGCCCCAGAACATTGAATTCTTACCTAGGGCAAGATTTCAGTGGGCCGTTCCATGGCTTCTCTATTTCCTCCGCTGTGGTGCGATAGTTACGGACCTTAGGATTAGGGTGCGGGTGAAGGTAAGTGCATAGGTAGGAATGTATGTATGGTGAAGTGTAGGGTTGGGTTTTGTTAACTGTATGTGTGTGTATTAATTAGTTTGTTTGAGTATAGTTTAGTAGGGTATGTGTGTGATAGTTACAGACCTTAGGGTTAGGGTGCGGGTTAAGGTTAGTGGATAGATAGGAGTGTATGTTCGGTTTAGTGTAAGGTTAGAAGTAGGGTTTTGTTAAGTGTATGTGTGTGGTTTATTTATTTTGGTGTGCTTGTGTTGTGTGTATGTTTCTCGGAACAGCAATTATTTCCCCTGGGAAAAAATTCGCTATTCTGAGTGTTTGATATTATCATATTTTGAAATTCCAAGTTTGAGCTTATGGTGTTCGATATTTTGGAATTTTGAGTATATGATATAGACCCCATTTAAAGTACCCATAATTTGGCACCATTTACCTGATTATTACTATTTTATTATTATTATTATTATTATTATTATTATTTTGTCCATAATTCTGGTGGCAAAAGTTTAGATGAGTGAGTTAAGATTTAAGTTAACATTTTTTCACAGTGTATCATAATATGGCTCGAAACTAATAATCTCTTGGCAAGACATCACATGAAGGAAAATTATGAATACCATTCACTTCTTGTGATCTGTAATGTATATTAAGTAACATGAATTCTGTATCTACCAGCCAAACTCATGATATAACTCCCTTCCAGATGCCATAACTTAAAGAGTAATCTGTGATATGTATGCTAAACAATAGCAATAAACAGTTATTTATTTTGTTATCTTAAAAAAGAGCAGACACTGATATTGAACAAAGGAAAAGATATAGACATAATCTCAGATATAATGACTTGTCTCTTGAACTTTGGAGAGTCCAGTCAAAATATCTGCACATACAAAAACAACAATATATTATCTATCTATATCTTTAATCATAGCCTTAACACTGGATCTGTTCTGGCAGAGTGGAGAACAGCAACAGTAATCCCCTTGCACAAAGGGGGTCCATCAACCGACCCAGGAAACTATCAACCCATAAATCTAACCAACCTTATCTGCAAGGCCATGGAAATAAATCATCACGGACCTTATTAACAAGGACACAGGCAGCCTTCAAACTCTTGAACTAGGCCAGTTTGGTTTTGTCAAGGGTAGATCTTACTTATTAAGCCTGGTGGATGTCTTTGAGAATGTGACCAAAGGACTAGATGAGGGCAAAGCAGTACATACTGCCTGTCCTGATTTAGCCAAGGCTTTTGACATGATCTCCCCACTCAAGGATCATTTCGAAACTCTCCCAGCTGGGGATTAACCCAAACATCACTCGATGGGTAGCCAACTGGCTCACCAACAGAATGTACACTGTCAAATTTGAGGAGTCCACTTCCACCAGTAGACCAGTTACCAGTGGGGTACCACAAGGTTCTGTGCTGGTCCCTCTATTGTTTGGAATCTATTTCTCTGAAGTCCAGGTGAAAGTAGATGGCCTATGGCTTACCATGTCTGCATATGACTGCAAGCTAGGTGCATCCACTTAGTCACCCAATGATGTAAACATATTACAGAAGGGGCTGACTCAGGCAAATTTTATTTTTATTTTTATTTATTTAACATTTGTTGACCGGGAATGTCCGACTAGGTTCCACAGAGCCTGTTTTCAGCAGAGGCCCGGGGAGAAATGCTCCAGATGCATGTCTTTGGAATGTGGGAGGAAACCGGAGTACCCAGAGGAAACCCACGCGAACACAGGGAGAACATGCAAATGAATGGTGCCAAAATCACAGACTAAAACTAAACACAAAAAAAATGCTTCACTATCCCCTTTGGCAAAGAAGTAGCCCCTTCTAATTATGATATAGATAACACCCTCTTAGCTCAAACACAGTGGTGTGAGACTTGGGAATATAGGTTGATAGCAATCTAAACTGTAATCAGCATGCATCCATAGTGGTAAGGAAAGCCTTCTACATCATGAATGTCATAAATAAGGGCATCAAATCCAAGACTAAGGAGGTTATAACTCTGCTGTACTCAGCCCTTATCAGACCACTAATTGACTACAGAGGTTCTTTCTGTATGTATTTCACCAGACACATACAACAACTGGAGAGGCCACAGAGGTTTCTAACCAAGAGAATCCAGGGCCTCCAAAATGTGACTTGCATGAAAAGACTGAAAACTCTGTCACTGTACTCTATATCATTCAGGCTGCTGAGAGGCGACCTTTGCCTGGTCTACAGAGCAGTCTCTGAGTCTGCCCTAATGGAAATGCTGCACATTTGCAAATTAAATGAGAAAAGAGTCACTCTAGGGATCTCAACCTAGCCTGTGACATTAACAGAACATCTTAGAGAAACAGATATATCTTCCAGAGAGTGGCACTCCTCTGTAATAAGCTCCCACTTCACATGAAGCTGAGCTCCTCAATGACCCTATTTAAGAGCAATCTTGACAATTGGATGGGGACTGTAAACTCACACTGAGGTTGGACCTATGTCCCTCATGAATAGGGGTAATCTGCGCTGATCATAGAATCGCTGTGCTAACAATGACCATCTAACTATGGTCAATTAGGGTACATGGGTTTTACACAGATAGCCTTGTAAATGCCCCAGGGCCACTAGCTTACTAACCTTCTATGAACCTATGTGGATAAAGAAGACTTCAACATAAAGTGATCATCAGGATACCAATTATATATATATATATATATATATATATATATATATATATATATATATGTGTGTGTGTGTGTGTGTGTGTGTGTGTGTGTGTGTGTGTGTGTGTGTGTGTGTGTGTGTGTGTGTGTGTGTGTGTGTGTGTGTGTGTGTGTGTGTGTGTGTGTGTGTGTGTGTATGTGTGTGTGTGCGTGCGTGTGTACATTTTGTGAAAACATTTCTCGGACCAGTTCATAATATATTCAGTTACTTGCTTGAAGCCACTGAGGCTGGGTTGTCATTGATATCCATCTGCACTTATGTAGATAAAAACAGAATGAAAAACTGGAACTTTGAAACTGAAAGTTGCATTTTTGGTAAGATTCTCTTATATGATGCTATTAGATGGCAGTGGTTTGCCTTTTCACATATCCATTAAGGCTGTTTAACCATGTAAAATGCTGATTGAAGGAACAGGAATGTTGTGTTTTAATGTACGGTTTTCTAACTAGAATTATAATACAGAGTGATGCAGGATAACTGGGCAATACCAAGCAAAGCCACAGCTCATCTAGCACCCAGTGCCAGTCCCTGAGTTTGCACCCCATACCTCAACTCCTAAATTGAAGAACAAAAGAAAGCTCCTCTAGTCTGGTACTCTATGCCAAGATCCATTCTCAGATCTTCAAGTGAAGAGCTAAAGAAAATAAAATGAAAGACATCTTCACTTTTAAGGTGTAGCAAGTGGATTGCTACTTTTGTGGCAAGCAGTTTGCTACAGCTTTACCAAACATGAAGCAAAGCTAAAGTGCATTTTTAATTTCTGTACCAGCATTTTGAGATAGCAGTACAGAAATAAAAAATATAGGAACTACACTTCCCAATCATGCCCCATAAAATGTTACTTCCAGGGAAGCTGCCTCCTTCTCCCTACCCCTTGCTACGCCTCTGATATCAGGCATTGTTTAGTTTGTGTGACTGTGAGTGCAGATGTATTAAGAAATGTGAAAAGAAACATGTCATGCTGATATGATACTGGACTGTTTTTATGGCTACTTGAGTTTGTATGATGTAAATGGATATGAATGGAAAATGCTGGTAACCTGATGCAGCATGATTACACATACCTGGCTATGAGAAGAGTGTGTGAAAACTCCACTTTGGGTACTCCTTTTTGATAAGGACTAACGATCCCATTTGCTTTTTCAGAGTAGGCTGTCTTTAGTTATCTGCTTATTAATATGCTTGTATTCCTGCTTTTTGAGAGAATCAGTATGTAGTCTGTCTTATTGCTGTTGAATTAAGTGCGTCTAAAATCTAGGATAACAAATTACTGCTGCTACTCTAAACATCTGATTTAATCATCCTTAGTATTTAACACTGGCATGTAGATTTTCCTGTGATATAAAGCATTATCCTTATACTACTGTAAAGATTGGGCAAAGACAGGCAAAGGCTGCCAGCCTAGTCAAATAGAATTTAATACATAATTCTATCATTTGTATAAATAAATGTAAAATACAGGTGTGTGTTTTTAAATGAAAGAAAACACTGTAAAATGTGAACTTCAAGATTGTTACAACATTGCCCCCTTGCTGTAAAGAAAAACTAAGTCAAGCCTTTCAAATGTGTCTTTTGAAATTGAAATGATTTTATGATATTCTTTGACCTTTAAAGTTGGTTCTGGTCAGGCTGGCTGAAGACATTCTGTCTTTGTGTTAACTAAGGACTAATTGCTAGAGTGTATATGTGAAATGCCTTTTAGTGTTGTATTCTCCTGTGCAGGTGTTAGCTTGCTAAATAATGTAAATTGAGTTTCTATTAGCCTGGGAACTCAGAGCAAGTGTCAAAAATTATGTAATATGGGGAGGACACAGAGACATGTTTGTAAGTAATGTTTAAATACTATTTCTCACAAGAGACTGGCAGCATTTTGATCTTGATATCCAACTTACCAGCACTCCGCTTATGCTCACATGTAAGTTTCTAGCACTGTGATTTATTGTAGGAATAGTTAAAGCTAGTAAAGATTAATTAGGTATTTTTCTTTGAAATCAGACCTGTCCTACTGCATTATTTTAAGTTTCTGTGTGATTTCTGAACTCTTAGATATCTCTGTGGTGTAGTAGTTTTGTCTTGTGTTTTAATTATTTATTATTAAATAGTTTTAAAACCTTCTACTTGTGGCTGCTTTGTGTAGAGATACGCTCTAGAATGCATTGCATATTTATAGAGGTTATTGTAATAGGCCACTCTAAAGTAAACCTTGACTGTTAGTCATACTACCATTGGATATTAATATCATACAGTAATAACTGGGCACCCTTTTAAGGGCCTTTTTGTAGCTGATATTATTAACTGGGTGGTGGCAGTAATTACTACTGTATAGTCTGGGTAAAGGGGCACAGTTGGAGAATCTGAGTCAGCCTTTCCCAGGAGTGTCTGTGAAGTTGTATAAATACTTATCTCAAAGTATGTGCGTGTTGTGTCAGCTACTTGGCAGGGGCATGAAGCACTGGTTGGACAGAGAGGGTACTGGAGGCTTTAGCTTGCCCAGTTAGGCTGAGACCTGGATCCTATAGCTGTGCCAGTGGGGAGTCTTATTGGGGACCTGGTGAGCAAGGGAGCAGCCAGCCCCAGACTGACTGTGATCTTTGTGCGCATTTAAGGGAAGTTGTACTTTACTGTGTGTATTAGTTATCCTTTTCTCTTCTAGGAGACGACCTCCCAGGTGTTAGTGGTGAGGATAGAGGCTCCTTGATTGCTGGGCCAGGGCACGATTGCCACAACTACCAAATAAAAATTTCAACCCTTTGTTTTAGTCTGTTCTCAAGCAGCATCTATGAAGCCTGTTAGCCATAGTATTTACACATTAAAGCAAGATCACTACACTGACTACAGTAATTGTTCACTTTGTGCTGGGTGTGTACATTCAGATTAAAATTAATAGCATAAATAATTTAGAAAAACAGTGTTAAGCTTTGAAAAATTATATTGTTGGATGTATGAATGTCCTCTTTTGATGAACATCCATGGTGCAAGAAATTAAACAGACAATAAAACTTTCTTACATAGTATATATTGCCACTGAAGCCACTCTCTCATGCTTTCACATTAATACTGTTAGCATTTAAGACAGTGTGACATACAATGATATATGATACCATACTGGAAGCTTTCTAGCTGAAAGGATAAGGCTCTTAGAGAAAACTCAACCTCTCTTTAGCCAGAGGATCTTTTTAGTCTAACAACATTAACAATACTGTGGTATGCTGGAGGTCTTGGGTTTGAGTTCTGTTGGAGTGGTAATGTATCATCCATGGACAAATATCACTTCTTAGGTTTTTTTTTCTCCCTTTTACTTCTGTGATTCTTTCACTGCCTAAACCAAAGGCTGCTTCTGTATCCGGTCATGTGTATTTGTAATTTGATATATAGAATGTAGAAATTCATGAGCCTCATACTTCTGATGAGCACTGCTTCACCAAACACAGTACACTGCAAATGGGTGTTGATTACCACAGAATACTATATATAGTTAGGACTATAATATATATATTTTATAGAACGGTATTAGGTAAAAAAGTGTTTTCTTGCTGCATCTCTATATTTGTGGTTGAACAAATTACAGTGTTGTCCATTTCCAGAATGCATTACAAATTGACCCACAATTCATAATATTATACAATCAGTCTGTAACTCTTAGTCATATTGAATTCTATATTATTTTTTCTTTTCTGCTTCTGGAATGCAAAATCATAACTGCTCTAATAATGTTCCTAGTGGTATTCTATTGTTTTGCTGCTCAGTAAACTCCTTGGCTTTTGCTGTACCCCAGATTTCTGTATTGTTTGCATTTACATATTGTTTAATTAGAACTGAGAGAAAGAACCTTTACAGCTGAGTAACTTTTTAGTAAATAATAAACAATTGACTGTATATCCACTCTTGTTCATACAGATAATGGACTACATCAGCAAAGAGGTCAGAGGGGACAGATTAACAAAGCTGCTGTATGAAGACAACATAGCATTACAAACAGAATCTCAAAAGGAAAATTCAGAAAATGACAGGGGACTTAAATACTTACATAGGATAAGTATAGAGCAGAGTTATGGAAGCAAATAGGGAAATCAGAAGGAGATTCAAATAGGGGTGGCAGAGTGGTGCAGCGGTTAGCATTTTCACCTCACAGCAAGAGGTCCTCTGGTTTGTTTCTCAGCTGGGGTGCCTTCTATGTGGAGTCTGCATGTCCTCCTTGTGCTTGTGTGTTTTTTCTCTGGGTGATCTGGTTTTGTCCACTTTCCAAAACATGCTGCAGGTGGATTGGATAATCTAAATTGGCCCTAGATGTGTGTGTGTGTGTGTGTGTGTGTGTGTGTGTGTGTGTGTGTGTGTGTGTGTGTGTGTGTGTGTGTGTGTGTGTGTGCGTGTGTGTGCGTGTGTTTGTGTGTGTCTGTGCATTCAGAGGAAGGTTGGCTGCTGGGCTGGCAACTCGACACTATAAAACTCTACTGCCAATCATTCTGTGGACCACTGATCTGCTATGGTGACCCTAAACAAGGAGCAGTCAAGTGGTAAAGAAAAAGATTCAAATAGAGATAGAAGGGAATCTAATGCTACAGTTTAAAAGCTCCAGGTACTTGGAGGGCTGGTCATACCTCTCAAATGTCCCTGATATTGCCTCATATTTTTGTTCTGTCTCTTGTAAAATGTTTAATTTTCTAGCAAATAGCAAAGAAAATAATGTCAGACATTAGAGTTTCAGACTTCCTGTTGTTCGGAAATGCATGCTGATGTAAAATGTTTTGTTCATTAACATTTTAAGTGAATTTGGCAATACTTAAAAATGATTCCTGATTTTGGACTTTTGCTTCTTCCCTCATTATGTCTAGCTTGGTCCAGGATTCTTGAACAAAGCAGTATGGAGGTGGTTGAGGATAAGGAAAATCTAAAAGAGGAAGTCAGAACTAGAATTGGAAGTATTGCAGTCAACTAGCACAAAGTGTCAGGGATAGTGTGTGACAGAAGAATGTCAAAGACACTAAAAAGTACAGCATACAAAACATTAGTAAGACCAGTACTTCTGTATGGCAAGGAAAATTGGGCAGCACAGTCACAGCAGCTGAGCAAGCTTCAGGTGGTGGAAATAAAGTGCCCTGAGATGGGTAATAAGATGCATATTATGGCACAAATTAAAAAAATGAGGACATCTGAGCTGAAGCCAAGGTATACTCAGCTGCAGACTTGTAACACCAGGACCTGTAGGGAGAAACAAATCCCCTAAAAAGTGCACATTAATCCATGTATGAAACATTACCACTCCAATAGGACCAGCAGCAAAAAGACAAGCTTACTGAGCATGAAAGTCAAGCCGTCAAAAGGACCAGGATTTGAATATGAAAAATCAGATCCCCCATAGAGGATAATTCTCTACAAGGCAACAAAAAACAGCCTTACCAAGGGTGCTGATTGTCCAGCCAGATCTCATCTTCTACCATACCCACTAGTTAGGGAATTAATGGCAAGAGAATGCCCAGGAACCTATGATGGAGATGAAGATCCCGTAGACTGGTCTCCAAAATGTCTAGGATGTCTAGACCAGACTGACTGTAGTGGTATACGATGCTGTGCTATCCACACAGAGAAGCACAAGAACCACATAGACTTGAAACCAGGTGGAAGGCTTCCAAGTATGTCAGCAGTCATCCCCGGTAGTAATATAGAAGGCTGTCACAGTCCTGAGAAAAATAAATCTACCACGCACTCAAGAAAGTCCAGCTGTCACCTAGAAAAAATGGTGAAAGATCCCTCACAACACCAGTAAGGTTCCCATAAACAATCTGGAAGCTGGCGAAATGCCCCATTCAGCCACCAAGGAGGAGATGAGCAACAGAATCATATGTGTCCCTGAACTGTAAGGTGAAATGTGAATAGCAAGTAAGCAAGATTTCCATCAAAGCCAAGGGAGGAATACAGCACCATAATCTTCTACCTGCTATTTCTCACCCACCAGTAGAGGAAAAGGGTCATGATCTCCAAAACATAATGATATTTGGAGTACCCTACTCATTGACACCCAGTTGAGACTTGTTCCATGTTTCCCACTCACCTTGAAGAGAGGACTAGAGGACTGCATCCACGTGAATGCAAGCATAGCTCCAAGTGATTATCAGCAAAGTCCTATTTGCAGGAGTTAAAACCTTTTGGAGACAAACCTGGGAGAAAACAGGGCTCTGTTCAAACAAAAAAACATGGTCTGCTAGGAAGAATGTCAATTTTCTCCATTATTCTAAAAAGGGGGCTATTTATCAAGCCATGATATGGAAGGAATCAGCAACCTTGCTTCTGCAGGTAGACTAGCAGAAGCATAAACTCCACTTATGAAGGACATCAGGAGAGCCAAAGTGAGGTATACATCCCCAGTATATCTCTGTTAGTAGTAACTGAAGGGACAGAAATAGGAAAAGGCATACATAGTTCAGAGAAAAGTCCAACAAATTAGGTTCCATAACTTTGAACTGACAAAATGGAACCCAAAAAAACTTGGAGGAACCATTCCAGGTGCCTCAAAGACCACAGGCAGTACACTGATGCAAATTTGTCCTGGCACCCTGAAGAAAGGACAGCATTTGTATTAGAGGCATTTAGATCTAGCATTGGGTCTGGCCTGCATCCATGCCCAAGCTGCCAAGTCTGACTGATTTCAGTCCTGTGCATGGGTGCATAAACACCCGGCATATAAAGGTTTACTTCTAAACAATGAACTATAGTGACTTCACAACCAATGAGGGACATCCCATTTACCTCCAGCCAAGAGAAAAAAGTGTGGGGCCTCAGTGGAATGCCCCCAATAATCCAAATCAAGCCCACCTAACACTTGGTCAGTCACTCACATGGGGGAGGGTACACAAATGTTACTCTCGATGGTGTAGGTCTAGAGACATTTGTACCCCAAAGGCAACCCCCGCTACCTGGTAAGCCATACAGAACCAGAATGAATTAACATAAAGTAGAACTGCAACATTTCACAAGAAAATCCACCTCTCCAGTTACTTTCCAACATAGAGGAATGCAGCCCAAAAGTCATTCAAAGGAGGTAGGATACTAAATAAAGAACAGGCCACTGCAAATACCACAGTCCAAATTATGCTTTATTGTCAATATTCAGCTTTGAATTACACATGCACTTATATATATATATATATATATATATATATATATATATATATATATATATATATATATAGAGAGAGAGAGAGATTTAAAAAAACTGATCTGGTTATGTATCCTTTAAAATTGTTTCAGTTTATTAAAGTCCACAGTCTGTTTTATCTGTACTAGACTATCAGCTTGGGCAGACTTTGCTAGTCTTGTTGCCTACCTACTAAATTCTATCTTCCCATTTCCCCTCTGATTGTTCCCTCAAAATTCAGTGTATGTTGCTCTCATATGAATATTGCTAGGAGCCATAGAACAGATAGTATACCTTGCCTTCGTTTTATGTATCCTGAACAGAGAGATAAATTCATCCAAGTTTGCATAACCAAACACCGCATGATTTCAAAATCTATACGTGGAAGGACTTTTTTCTGCCTTAATGCAGTAGTTAGGGAGCAGAATTGTCATTTATCCCCAATAAACAGAATGTTCCCCTTGTTGACTGCTGTAGGAGCACTGTTAATTAATTCCATGCCTATTTGTATAGTCTCACTCCTGCTCAGTGAGGTACATCAGGTGTTATCATGGAGTTGTGATTGTATGAAAACTTTAGACCTAGATCTAGTTCATCAAATGTTCATGTTATTCAGAACATTCAACTGGGAACTTTGCTGAGGAATTTGCCATTTATTTTCAACTTGTGAAGATTAAAGTGAAGTATATCCCAACTGACAGGAGACAAATGCAAACTTCTCTTGGTATAACATATACTTGGTTATCTATGGACATCTCTGCAAACATTTGATTTGATTTTCTTATTGATTCAATGTAGGTTCACCCAGCATAGTTAATTGTGAGTGATTTTAACACTTTAGTAACTGAAATCAAGTTGTTTCATCTGCTACTCATAATGCAAAGGCACATCAGATTTGATGTTACATATTTGTCATTAATCCAGTAGAATATCTGATTTTCCAGTTAAAGTGTTACTTGGCTCATTTTAGTATGTGGATTTGTCTGACTTTTGTACATGGTCATGAGTTAATATGTTCTAGGGGGTTATACAACATTATAAAATAGTACTCAAACTTCAAACAGCACATCATCCCATACTCTACCCCCAGTTGTTACCCAACCCTTCTCATACTTGATTTATACTGGGCACTGCTCCATCCCATCTCCCTCTACCTGACTGCCACCACAGCACACTCCAATCAAACTTATCTTTTTTTAATATTGTACACCTCCTCCACCAACCATCATCAATTCCCAACAATTCCTCATGGCAACCAATATTTCACTCCTACCTCATTCATATCTCCATACTCAAACCATTTCCTGTTTAAAGTAATACCACTTCCTTTTTATTCAGAACCTTACAACACAGTATAGTGCTATTTTCTTTCACTTCTCTACTCTTTTCCCCTCAACACATACATTTAGAGCATGTTACTTCCATGGACAGCTCCAGCACCCTTACTACTTATTCATAACAAATGCTTCATCAAATCATAGGTTCATAGGTTCATAGGTCGGTACTAGGTTATTGGCCCTAGGGCCTATATAAGCCTAGCCAAATGGTACCCTGGCTTTTGACACCCAAGAAAATTATTTTCCTGTGCCCCTGTTAAGCAGAGTCACAGAAGTGATCCTCGGAGTGAATTTCCTATCTCCCATCCAATCAACAAGATTTTTCTTGAAGAGTGTTAATGAGGAGCTTTGTTTGATATAGATAGGTAGTTTGTTCCAGAGTATGGGAAGTCTCTGGGACAGGAATCTATCCCTCCAGCTTATTCTGTTTATTGTGGTGACAAGGGTTAGTGCCCTAGAGTGTGTAACTCAGAGGGATTGGGATTTATTTAAGTGGAGCATGTCCAACAGCTCTGGGTTTGACATAGCTTTGTATGTTAGGCAGTGATCGCCTCTGAGTAGGCGATATGCGACAGAGTAAAGCTGGAGTTTTTTGAGACGGTCTGCATAGGTGATATGTGACAGAGTAAAGCTGGAGTTTTTTTAGATGGTCTGCGTAGGTCTTTCTACTTTTCTACTTGTCCTTACTAGGATATGGCAATTCCTATTATTGCAAACAACAGCTTGACAATCTATTCTCTTCTAACCTTGCCCACTATACCACACATCACTGCAACAGAGACCACTGCTTCTATCTCACACCCATCCTATTCAAATGTACTTCTATTGACCTATTCAGTAACTCATGAGCACACCACAACCTGGCTATCTACAAACTACATACCAAGTTAAAGTATAAAGTTAAATAGCTATCATCACCTTGCACAATTCCTACATGTATGTGGTGACATCCATCCAAAACTAGGCCCTGCTCAACCCCATTATCTAAGCTCAACACAAACCACAACTGTCACACCCTCTCTGCCAAGTTATAAACAAATTTACATTGGTTTGAAATTTCACAATATTAATCTTAGAAGCATCTCTAACAAACTCACTAAAATTCATACCTGGATTGAACAACATTTCTCATATCCTAGCAGCCAAAGGAACCTGGATAAAACCTTAAAGAAAAGATGAAAATATCCTATCCTCTAGTTATCATAAGATTAGATAGACAAAACAAAAGGCCTGGTGGTGTGGCCATAATAGTCAATAATATTTCGGAAGCTACTCTTAACCTCTTAAGTTTATCAAAATTATGTACAGCTGAAATACTAATCTCCTCTCTTATAATTAATATCCTTATAAGGTTTTATCTCTCTCTCTCTCTCTATATATATATATGGATCACCTTTAAAACCTCGAAACCGCGTTAGCCCGACACACTAATGCCCGAAACGAAAAGACCGAAAACATAAAATGCCGACAACGCAAAACACCGAAAACCATTACACCAACACACTACACGTAAACAACACAGTACACTACATAACATATGCACTATCCCTAACCCAAACCCTAACCCTAAGGTCCGACACTACCGCACACTTACCCTACCTGCACCCTAACCCTAACTCACTTACCCACCCCTAAACCCACAGTACCTCGCTATCGCACACACACCCTACCTGCACCCTAACCCTAACTCACTTAACCCACCCCTAACCCACAGTCCCTCACCATCGCACACACACCCTACCTGCACCCTAACCCTAACTCACTTAACCCACCCCTAACCCACAGTCCTCACCATCGCACACACACCCTACCTGCACCCTAACCCTAACTCACTTAACCCACCCCTAACCCACAGTCCCTCACTATCGCACACTTACCTGTCCGCTCCCTAACAATAAATCCCTCACTCGATCGCACACTTACCGAGTCCGTCGGGTTCTCACCTTTTCGGTCATCTGCTGTATTCTCGTCCGTCGGATTCCGTTTCGGGCAAACGCGAGTTCGAGATTTTAAAGGTGACCCATATATATATATATATATATATATATATATATATATATATATATATATCAGCAGGCAATAATATCACATTATTAAAGGGCATCTTATTGTGTATCATCCATTACGTAAAAGAGGAATCATTCATGGGGGGGGGGGTAAACTTTGACTGGCTTTAAATAAATTCAAACTATCCTTCTAATATTATCCAACTCTATGTTTGCACACAACTTATAAGTTCACCTACTGGGTGCAATAAAGAATCAAATAGGGAATCCATACTAGACAGGGTTCTTAATTCACTACTAAAACATAAGCAGCATGCGGCACTCTACCAGACTGTTTAAGAAACTACCCACCAACCTTTCTAATTAGATAACAAAATCAAATTTTCCAGAAGCATTAGTACAACACTGTAACAAACATTTACAGCTTCAACACTGAAACATTCATCAATAGCTTACAACAGAGAAACTAGAAAATTTTTAAAAGATTACTCTTAGACTAGAGAGAAGCAGAATGTAAGAAAATACAGCTGTTGCTGGTGGGTTTTGATGCAGAGAAAGTATTTCACCGAGTAAGCTCTGATTTATATGAGTTCGGCAATGGAAGCATTTGCATCCCTGATCCAATTATAAGGTTAATTAGGAGGATATATAAAGAATCTCAGCAAGAATTAAAGTGAGAGGGTTCCTCTCCTTATAAGTTTTGTTTGAACAGAGGAATCAGGAAGGGCTGCTCTCTTTCACCTTTATTATTTGATTTATACTTAGAGCCACTGGCAAAGAAAGGGACTCAGAAATTCAAGATTATATTTGGTATGGTAATCAAGAAAAGATGACTTTATTTGCAGATGATATTAGTTTGTACATGATCAGTCCGGAAAAGCACAGATCAGTGTTGTGGAACATTTTGAGACAATTTGAAGTCTTTTCGGGATATAACATTAATTAAGATAAAACAAAGGCAATAGTAGTAAATTATGTATCCACGTATGAGTTGGTTCACCAATACCCATATTTATAGAGACATGATAAGATGAAGTACTAAGGAGTATAGATCAGTAAATTATGTATCCACATATGAGGTGATTTACCAATACCAATATTTACAGAGACATGATAAGAGGGAGTACTTAGGAGTATGGACACTATGGTTAAAAAGGCTTAGGTTATGGCAGCTAAAGATATTGAAGAAAAGATAATAAAAAAAACTGAGAAACTGGAAGCTCTTGCTTATGAATTTAGATAGTGTAGAACAGATCATGTCTCTGTACCTTTAAGAATTCATTTCCATATGTAGGCACATGCATATAGTGAGCATGTGCAGGCAGCAGTGCCATTTTGAGAGAACAGCCAGAGTGTTTACATGTATGAGTGTGGTAGTCAGTCTGTTCCTGATGTGTTTGTATGTAATAAAGCTGCTTGAACTGAACCCACAACTGTTTGTCTGATTTGAACAGATGAGTGGCATGGTGTCATAACCGGGATTAAGGGAGCAACGTCTTCAAGTCATAAGGTGCAGAGTTGAAGGTAAAGGCATATTGAGCTGGTTGAGTAAAACAGAGCTTGAATGATTAAAAAAGGGCCAGAAATGAACTTAAGGTAACCAGAACTAACATGAATGATTTATTCTGCAAAGGAAATTAAGCAGAGCATTTGTAAGGCACAAAACACATTATTAATCAAACAAAAGGCACAGAATGCATTATTAATGAAACAAAATGTTTGAAACCACAATATTTCATAAAACTAGCAGAAATATTCATATGGGGTTCAGAATTACCTCCAGTTTGCACAATGAGCATGTTTAAAGTAAAATGAGCACAATAAAAGTATAATGAGCATGATAAGAGACTAAAAGGGCATAACAAGTGCAATAAAGGGGAAAAATAAGGTTAAAGAGCAAGGCAACTGCATGTTTTTTAGTAGAAGACCATGTTTTCAGCATAAACTACTATTTCGCATTGACCGAAGCTATTCAAAGCATAACTAGAGTTGTTTGAAATATCTCAGAATGTGCAAAGTGTTTGCAGAGTGTGTGCTTTATTGTGGTGCAATTATTTCAAAGAGTTTGCTGTATGCAAAGTACAGTTATATTTCAAAGTGCAGTCAAAGTGTGGCCATTTTGAAAAGTTTCTTGTGCTGTGTACACATATTCGCAGAGTGCCGCAATTTCAAAGTGTTTCTTGTGCTGTACAGAGTTAATTTGCAAAAGTATAGCCATTTTGAAGAGTTTCCGTGCTATGTACAGTGCATTCATTTTGAAGTGCTTCTTATTCTGAGCTTTTTTCTGCTGTGTACAGTTTATTTGCAAAGTACAGTCATTTCAAAGTATTTCTTACACTGATAAGATTTCACAAATACAATGATTTTAAAGTATTCTTGTGCTACAGAGACTTATTTGGCAAAGTGCAGTTATTTCAGACTCAGTTGCACTGTTGGGCATAATTACAAATTCTGGCATAAAGTTCTGGCATATATTTATCTGTGTATGTTCATACATAATTCCAAGCACCTTCACTACTGTGTGTTGATATGGCAGAGGCATTTCGCAGACTCAGTCCACTTGTGTTTGATCATAATATAGCAGAGAATTGGAGAGTATCTGAGCAGGAATACAATATTTTCATACAAGCAACTTTTTCTGACAAAGATGCATGTACAAAGGAGACTCATTTTGCTTAACTTAGCTGAGTCAGAGGCCATTGAAAGAGAACATTCATTTGTGTATCCACCAGAAATATATGCAGAAGAGGGGGAAAACAGCCATATTGTTGTACTGGCTAAATCAAGGGAATACCCTGAATGTCTGAAACAACAAATTTTGAGAAATGTGCAACCCCCAGACAAATGTTACATTAGAGAGGCACTTATTTTATACAGGATGTGATGCCCGTGCTCTGGGCCAGTAATCATGGAGCCTCAGTCCTCACCACTAGCACCAGTGAGGGACATCCACATTGGGAGGATAACAAGTAGACACACAGTAAAGTACAATTTCCCTTAAGAACACACAGAGATCACAGTAAGTCTAGGGCTAGTTTCTCCCTTTCTCCCCAGATCCTCAATAAGACTCCTCACTGACACAGATATAGGGTTCAGATCTCAGCCGAGTAGTCAAGCCAAAATCTCCAGTACCCTCCCAGTACCAAACCAGTGCTTTGTGTCCCTGCTCAAGTAGCTGACACACACTTTGAGATTTGATTTATATATAAACACACAGACACTCCTGGGGAAGACTGGCACAGGTTTACTAGCTATGCCCCCTTCTGCCCAGGCTATAATGTAGTACTCCCCTCATTGATTCAACACAGTAGACAATAGAGAGCTCAGAAATCACAGGAAATACTTTAAAACAACATTGTAGCATAGTCTGACATAAATATAAAAAAAACAGCTAGATTAATCTTGCAATTTTTATCTATCTCTAAGAGAAACTATATTCTAAATAACTTTACTTACAAGGCAAAGTGCTGGTGAGTTGTCAGCTTCAAAACAAAATACAAAATGCAATACTTTTTTCTGAGATAATCCCTAAATTGATAATACACATTAATGCTGAGTCATTTCAGATTGCATCATTCTTGTCACTTCTCTGATTTAGTTCCCAGGCTAACAGAACTCAAAATTTAACATTTCTGTTTGATCTGCACCTGCCAGGAAGCCACTGCAATAAAAAATACTTTACATGTGAAATATAGTAATTATGTCTGTCTTAGGACAATAGAAAAAAGTTCTAGCTGCACACATCCTGTCTCCTAGCTTGAGCTTGCACACAGTTGTAAAATCCTTTACTTATCAGCTTTCTTCCAGCAGGGTGCACTGTGGTTACATTTTTGAAGCTCAGAATATAACACAGTTTTCTTACATTTGTCAAACAAGCCTGGGGATCATATTAATATTTACAAGGACATAGAATTATTTGCAAAATTCTATCTAGCTAGGTTGGCAGCCTACATACAAGAGACCAAAAGCCAGGTGAAACTTTGCAGCTTATGTCACTGACTTGAGAAGTAAGGCTAAACTGTGCAGATTTGGTGATTTGAAAGATGAGGTGATAAAGGACAGGCTTGTATGGCGGTGTTAATACTGAAGTAAGAAAGAAATTGCTTTGTGACATCGATTTAACATTGAGCAAAGCCATAGAGATTTTTCAGATTAATGAGCTCACAGAAAGGCACACAAGTATGCTTAAAAGTGATAAGATCATGGTTTCAACAACCTCTAGAGCAAATGTAGACAGCATGCAGCACTTGGCAATCAGAAGCAGGCCTAAGCACATGGCAACTGTAAGCCCTGTGGGATTCTCTGGGAGGAGCAATAACTTTCTAGCAAGTTCCAAGACTAGCTCAGCAAAATGGACATGCTTAGTGCAGAATAAGGGTAAGTCAGCAAAACCTAAGTCAAGTCCTATTGTTAACTGTCGTAATTGTAGAGCCAGCCATGAGTCCAAAAGAGAAAGGTGCTTAGCATTTAGTCAGCAATAACACAAGTGTAAAGAAATGAATCACTTTCAAAAGTTTTGTAAATCAAGCAAACCTCATTCAGTTATTAAGAAAGGTCACTCAAAAAAGCAAGTTGGTCACATAGAAAGCTGCAACCCTACTTTCTATGTAGATGGTGTATCAATGGTCGGTGAAAAGGGTAATGCAGTAGATTTATTGGCAAATAACAAAGTATTTTGCACTGTCCTGATCAATAGTAAACCCACAGAGCTCAAAGTGGACACTGGTTCAAAGTGTAATGTAATGTCAGCAGAAACATTTGCTAAAGTGAGAGCTGGTGAGCAACTTAATTTGGTTAATTGTGTGAAGCTTGTTGCTTATGAAGGTGAAGAGATTCAAACCGAAGGCTCAGTAGTACTTTCATGCTATTCAGCTGGGAACAGTTACAGCTTGCAATATTATGTAGTCAGATGACCTGTGCAGTCATTATTAGGTCTGAGAGACAGTTTGAGAATGAAACTGCTTTCTTTTATCAAAGAAGTACATCATGTAAGCACATGTCCCAGTTCTAGTTTCACTGATGTTATTTTCTCAGATTATGCTGATGTTTAAAAATGACAAGCTAGGCAAACTTCCAGTTGTATACTCCATGAAAGTAGACACAGAGGTCAGTCCAGTGATCAGGCTAGCAGGGAGAATTCCAGTAGCTATGCAGGACAAAGTCAAAGTCCAGCTAAACAAAATGGTGCTGCAAGGTATGATTAGTCCAGTCACAGAACCAACTGAGTGGGTGTCTTCCATTATAGCTGCTCATAAGAAAAATCAGATGAAATCAGAATATGCATTGATCAAAGAGACTTGAACAAGGCATTAAATATACCTCATCATCCTATGCTGTTGGTCGTGGAGATTGCCACCCTCATGCCAAATGCCACATTTTTTTCTGTTATAGATGCAAAGAGTTCATTTTGGCAAGTAATGCTTGATTGCAAATCTTCATTACTGACTACATTCAGTACCCCATTTGGCAGATACAGATTCCTCAGAATGCCTTTTGGAATAAATTCTGCCAGTGAAGTCTTTCAGCGTGCAATGGAGCAATTTTTTTTGGCTACCCATGTGCAATAATAGTTGATGATTTACTAGTTGGAGGTGAAGGTGAAGCAGAGCATGACAGAAACCTCATGAAAGTTCTGGATAGAACACATGAAGTGAACTTAAAGCTTAATCATCTGAAGTGTAAATTCAAACTACCAGAAGTTACTTAGTAGCTCATTTATTTACCAGTACAGGGTTACTACCAGACCCTTCCAAGCAAGCAGGCATTCTTGAAATGCTAGCTTCAGATAATGTTTAAGCTTTCCAGCATTTTCTTGGTATGGTTAACTATTTGGGAAAATTTACCCCTGACTTTAGTGAGTTATTAGCACCTTTAAGGAAAGATGGCATGTAAAACTGATGCCTGGTCATAGTTAGAACAACACCAGAGAGCATCTGATAACCTTAAATAACAAATTGCCAACCCACATACATGAAGGTACTCAAACCAGTAGTTCTTTCCTGTGATGGCTCAAAGTTCAGTCTTGGTGCAGTTATTCTTCAAGAGGGCAGACCTGTTGCCTATGCATCTAGAGCTCTTATCCAAACTGAGATGCAGTATGGTCAAAATGAGAAGGAACTTTTGACAATTGTGTTTGCATGTTTGATGTTCCATGATTATATTTATGGCCGAGCTATCCAAATCAAAACAGACCATCAACCTCTAGTCACTACTTTAAAGAAGCCTATACATTCCGCTCTAGCAAGACTATAAAGAATGATGCTCAGATTACAAAAGTACAATTTCAAATTGGTCTATACAAAAGGTAAACTTCTTTATCTGGCACGTACCTTATCCAGATCACCCAGAAATACCATGGAACAGCTTGATGCAGAGAATTTTGACTTTGATGAGAGATCATACAAAGACTGATCCAGTTTTGCAAAAGCTCACCCACTTCATATATGTAGAATGGCCATGAAAGCAATCCTGTGTACCGCCAGAAGTGCAACCTTACTTTCCATACAGAGATGAGATGCTGATGGAAGATGGTATCATTTTCACAGGTCCCAAAGTTGTTCCTACTTCCTTACAACCTGAATACATCCAGATTTTACATCATGGCCACCCAGGTTCTGATTCTACCAAAAGAAAAGTGAGAGGACTAGTATTTTAGCCTTCTCTATTGAAAGGAATTGATAAAGTGCTTTCTTCTTGTTCAGTATGCAACAGTACTAAACCACATTTGCAAAAAAAGCCACTTTTGTTAAGCCACATCCCTGAACTACCTTGGTCAACAGTACCCATTGACATATTTAAGTGGAACAATCAGCATTACTTAGTGCTGGTAGACTCTTACTCGAACTGGTTTGAGATCGATTTGCTACCTAATCTAATGTCCAGTGCTGTTACTACTAAAATGAAACATAATTTCTCAGTCCATGATAGTCCTCAAAAAATTATTTCTGACAATGGTACCCAGTTTACCAGTCAATTGTTTCAGAGATTTGCAGAAGAGTGGGACTTCATCCATGTTACTAGTAGACCTGAATACCCACAATCAAATGGCCTTGCTGAATGTGCAGTACATGCATTCTACCTAATAAACCCTTTCTGCACTTGCTTTTAGTCCTTTTTAATTTAATTACATTTTTTTCAAACTGTGTGTGGACTAATATTGCTACATACTCAAGTGTGCCAGCTTGCACTGCATGTGAATTGTTTTTACTATTGTTTTCGCTACTTTTCTGAAAAATAAAATGTAAGCCTGTTTCCTACCTTAACTGTAATTAGTGTTACAGATACAGATTTGCTGTATCCAGGACTGTTTGTAAGCTTCTGAGCCCCCCAAGACTTTCTGTGTTGAAGGGAAGCCTTCTAGCTTATCAGTGGGAGTGGTAAGCATTAGGTAACCTGTCTACCACATAAGGAGTGGTTCTGGCCCAGAATTTGTAGTTATCGGCCATTTGGGCGGTCTTCCATCTCTCTCAACTTTCTGGTTTGAAGGCCTGCATTTGCACTTGTTTCTGTCCTGTAACTCCTAGGCCCATCTCATTTGCTCACTCAAAAAAAAAAAAAAAAATGATCTGCTTTTACTGTATTTGTGTTTCTTCCTACTTTATTTTGCTTTTGCGTCATCTTAAAAGTACTCAGTTGCATTTATTACTGCTTGGTGTAACTCATTCTAAGCCTTTTAGTTTAAGCACTTTGACTTCAGACCAGTTGTTTTACATTAAGAAGGTTTGTGGTCTGCACTGTAGTGGCAGAACAGGTAGCTTACATCCTTCTAAGTTGGGAACTGCTGATTTAGGGCTCAGTGTCTGTTATTCTAAAAGTGTATTAATTCTGTTTTAAGCACTTGGGCTTTAGGCCAGTTATTTTACATTAAGAGGGTTCGTGGTCTGCACTCTTGTGGGAGGAGAGGCTGGACTCTGCCCTTCTGAGCTGGGAATTTCTGGTTAAAGGCTTATAGTGCCTGCATATTTGAACTGCTTCTTACTGAAATTGGTACACCTTGTTTGCTGTAGCATAGACTAGATCCAGGCCTGCTGAATCTAGCTTTGTTTGTATGCTTGTTGTTTGTTTGCTTGTTATTTCCCTGAAACGCTAATTCCACCTAAAACACGGCTTTTCAGTGCTTCTGTGGATCCCTAGTGATATCTACATTGCTTACTGTACTTATTTCCTTGTTTCACTTGAAAGAAAGTTACTGTTTGTCATTTTTGCATTTAAGTTACCTGTAACACATTGCATTTAAGTTACCTGGCACTTGCTCACTAAAGCAATTATATGTCAGCACTAAAAAATTAAAAGCACTACACCCTCACAAACTCCCTTTGAGTACCTAGTTCCCCATTGGCCCTTTTTTTCAATTATAAAGGAATTCCCAATACTATTCTAGCATGTCCAAAGGTCAGTTGTCGATCTCCTCTCCGGTCCAGCTGGTGAATCTGGGAATCTTGAGGCAATGTTACAACTGTCTCATGTACACAGACAACCCTTTCCTCCTCCCAACAAATTCCAACACATGTGAGAGATGCAACCATATAGCCAAACTGGAGGCTAAGCTCTCTCAACTCAGTACTGGCATAACCAGTCAGGAGGAGAAGGAAACCACACTCACTACAATTCCAGTCTCACATAGACCTACCATCACAGCAAACCAAACACATAAACACACAAAAACATACTCGGAAGCTCTAAATAAAAATCTGCCTAAGCAGCAGAGACTTCCAAAGCAGACACCCAAGCAACCGCTACCCCAAAACAAAACACGTGCAACACATAACTCACAAAGCCAGTGCGCCGAACAGTCACAGCCCTTAAGGCTAAACAACACACCTGATACACTTGTAATAGGTGACTCTATCGTCAGGCACACTGACATCCCACTCACCAGGCTGAACAAGGAGAAGATCACGGTGAGCTGTCTGTTGGGTGCTAAGATCCGCCACATAACACAAGCACTCAAGTCACTCCAAGGCAAGTACAAATATGACTCAGTCATTGTCCATGCTGGTGTGAATGACCTGAGACGTACCTCCCTGGACTACATGAAAAGAGACATAGAGGAGCTCTCTGAGCATGTAGCCCAGGCCGGTATGACCCTGACCTTGAAGAGCATCTTACCCTCACCAAGAATGATGCCACAATATGAAGGCAAGATGATCAATTTCAACAACTGGCTTAAGTACTGGTGTCATTCAAAGGGGATCCAAAGCCTGTCAGCCTGGGATGACATGCTCGACAAGCCACGATGCTTTGCTAGGGACAGCTTGCACCTGTCACCCCTGGGCTTTCGGATATTGGCAAAGGCTCTTGCTACCCCCATAGTGCCTTTTTTAGGTAAGGCTCAAAAGACAAACTCAGCTCCATAGGTATCACAAGGGATAAGAAACTAAGAGTAATGCTACTCAATGCCAGAAGTCTAAACCTCAAGATGCATGCACTCAAAACTCTCCTTAGCATGGAGAACATCAATATCTGTGCAGTAACAGAAACCTGGTTCAAGGCTCCCGAGAGCACCCCAGCATTACCAGGTTATACCTCATACCATGCTTTTCGGCCCCAAAACTTGGACCGAACCACCAAAGGAGGGGGAGTATCAATATTCGTCAAAGATACCCACACCTCCAGGTTGGTGGCACAGCACGAAGCATCAGAGACTATCCATGTGCAACTAACAGTAGGTAAAACTGCCTTCCAGTTTATAGCCTGCTACAAACCACCCTCCCAAACCCAGGAACCCCACTCGGCCTTCCTGAGAACACTAGAAAATATGAAGGTCTCTCCAAACACCATTATATTGGGTGACTTCAACTACCCAAACATAGACTGGGAGCATTACTCTAGCTCCAGCACCCTAGCCCAAAGGTTCCTAGAATTTATAAACTCAAATGCTATGGAACAACTTGATACCACTCCCACAAGAGGGGAAAACATACTGGACCTGATCATCACCAACATGGGGACTCTATGCTCCAGACCAGAAGTGTATCCCTCACTGGTAAGATCAGACCATAAACTAATCTCACTGGATATTCACATCCCGACCCCACCCCTGCCCAGAAAACCACAGTGAAAAACTTCTCTAAAGCAAATTTCACACTTCTCAAAACTGAGGTGGAATCCTTCAAAGCCCCCGGGCCTGTGGAAAATACGGCCCAGACCGCAGAATCCTTTATAAACACATTCTATGAACACCTTCAGGAATGCATGGATCATGCAATCCCAAATAAAACCAAGACCCAATCCTCCAAAGGCAGACGTCCTGTCTGGTGGACCCCAGCCATAAACAAACTATACAATAGAAGGAGGAAGCTACTGCATGATAGAGCAAAATCACAAAAAGGAAAGGCATCTCTGATAAGTATTAGCAAAAAACTACGGGCACTCATAAAATCGTCTAAGGCCAGCTTTGAGAGAAAAATTGCACAGGACACTAAGGATAATCACAAGGCTTTCTTTAGTTAAGTTAAGAACCTGGGTGGGAATTCCCAGATATGCTCAGAATTAGTCCAAAATGACAAAAAATACACCAAACCCACAGACATTGCCAACATCCTAGCTGACAGGTTCAGCGCAAACTTCTCCTCCCTCCCCACCAAAAGGGCAAATATCTATCCCAGCAGAGTGCTGCCCCCCCTGACATCTCAGATGATCAGGTGAGAGCCGCCCTCTCCAAAGCAAAAAACACAGCATCAATGGGACCAGACGGTGTCCTGGGCTGCGTCCTATATGAACTCCAAGAAGAGCTAAACCCAAACATAAAACTACTGTTCAATCTCAGCCTTACTACAGGATATGTACCCAAAGAGTGGCGTACAGCAACAGTGGTCCATCCCCACAAAGGTGGTGCCTCAACGGATCCTGGAAACTATCGCCCTATAAGCCTGATTAGCTTGGTCTGCAAAGCTATGGAAAGGATCATCATGGACCTCATAAATAAAGATATTGGGGACCTACAGACACTGGATCCTACCCAGTTTGGCTTTGTTACGGGCAGATCCTGCCTCTTAAATCTGGTCAATTTCTTTGAAACAGTCACCAAGGCCATTGACGAGGGGAAGGTGGTCCACACAGCCTACCTGGACCTCTCAAAAGCCTTCGATACAATACCCCACTCAGGCATTATAGATAAGCTCACCAGCTTAAATATAAACCCCTATGTCACTAGATGGGTTGCAAACTGGCTCAAGGACAGAACCCACATGGTTAGAATTGCTGGAGCCATGTCAGACTCCAAACCAGTTACAAGTGGCATCCCACAAGGCTCAGTCCTGGGACCTCTCTTGTTCGGTATATATTTCTCAGAGGTACAGGCCAACACAGAAGGACTGTGGCTGATCAAGTTTGCAGATGACTGCAAACTGGGTGCCATAATCGACTCTCCAGCCGACACAAGCATCCTCCAAAAGGGCCTCATAGAAACAGACAACTGGTGCCAGAGCCATGGCCTCAAGCTAAATGCCAAAAATTGTATAGTCATCCCCTTTTGCAAAAACAAAGTGACCACAAATTACCACATAGGTGGTAATCCATTAAGTACAGAAGAAGTAATTAGGGACCTGGGGACCCAAGTTGATAGCAATCTCTCATTTGACAACCACGTGGCCAAAGTGGTTAGAAAGACATTTTATATAGCCCACCTAATCATGAAGAGATTCACATCTAGATCAGGGGAGATCATCGTGCCTCTTTACTCATCCCTCATCAGGCCCATAATTGAGTACAATGCCCCTTTTGGGATGTACCTTACCAGACACCTGCAGTAACTGGGAAGACCCCAAAAGTACCTCACCAAGAGGATCAAAGGACTCAAACAGATGCCATATGCTGCCCGGTTAAAGAAACTCCAGCTCTACTCAGTGGCATACCGCCTGCTCAGAGGCGATCTGTGCCTGATGTATAAAGCCATGTCCAACCCGGAATTCATGGACATGCTGCACCTCAGAAAATCCAAATCCCATCGAGTAATGTGCTCGAGAGACTTGAACCTCAGCACTGAAATAAATAGGACATGCTGGAGGGGCAGATTCATAACCCAGAGGCTCCCTTCACTCTGGAATAAAATCCCAGTCCAGATTAGGCAGAGTTCCTCATTGACTCTCTTCAAGAGGAATCTTGATGAGTGGATGGGAGATAGTAGGTTTACCCCAGGTATCACTTCTGTGTCACTGTTAGACAGAGGCACAGTATACTAACCTCGAAAAAGGGCATAGCAAAATTAATTTAAAATGGGTGGCGAAAGCCAAATACACTCTGGCTAGGCTTATAAATGCCCTAGGGCAGATAGCCTAATATGAACCTATGAACCTATGAACCTATTACTAGAAAGGTCAAAGCGTGACAGTACTGATATTTTATTGAATATACTTAATCTCAGAAATATATCCCGTGACAACTTACTTGGCTTTCCTGCTCAGAGACTTCTATCTAGTCAAACCAGAACAACCTTGTCTATCAGTTCTAGTTTGTTGGTGCCTAATGCTAAAAACAACAGAACAATCAAAGCCCAACTTTTTAAAAAGCATTCCTCTCAGATATCCAGCTATGATAAAACAAGCAGATTTCTTTGTCTGTTAAAAGAAGGAGAAACAGTGAGGATGCAAACAGTGAAAGGCTTTGATCAAATTGGCCAAGTGAGAGGTATTATGTGCCAAGCCAAGATCCTACATAGTGGAATCTGAGGATATGAAACATAGGAGAAATTGCAGGCATCTTCTTCCTGTATCAGAAATTATATCACAGCATTGTACCTGTGAAACAGAATCTAGATCTCTGAGCAACCCTGGCAATGTTCATACCGAATAACATGTCCCATTATTCATTTCCGTTCCTGATGATGTCCCAATTGTCCCCAAAGTTGAACATTCCTTTTAGACAGTCCCTGTTGCTAACTCCAATTCTGGCTTTTATATTACATGATCAGGTCTTAAAATACACAGCAACCTGGACATGATTCATTTTATATGACTGCATGTCAAATAATTACTTCTGTATAACTGCATGTTAAAAGATCATTTCTATATAATTGCATGTCACTGAATACTGTCATTTGATGTAGGAGCCATTTCTCAAAGAGGGAGGATGAAGAACAGAGCATGTGTATGTACCTTTAAGAAGCATTTTACAGAAGTAGGTAAGTGCATATAAATAGTGAGCACGTGCAGGCAGCAGTGCCATTTTGAGAGAACAGCCAGAGTGTTAGCATGTATCAGTGTAGTAGTCAGTCTGTTTTTTTATTTTTATTTATTTTTTTATTTAACATTTGTTTACTGAGAAAGTCAGACTTGGAACAAAGCCAATTTTCAGCAGAACCCCAGGAAGAAATACTCCATTCGTATGTTTTTGTAACTTTGTTTATAGGTTTATTTAAGTTAAACTTACAAAGCCTCATTCCTGATCTTGAATTGAACCCACAACTGTTTGTCTGTCTTATCCTGACCAGATGAGCAACAGATAGTATGATATATGAGGTGAAATATTTTAGTGCCTTTAATTTTATATACAGATAAGACATATTTTTATCAACCAGAATAAAAGTTGTGGGCAAAAATTTATGAAGAATTGAAGGAATTTATCTGATAGGGAAATGAGGGAAGAGTTAAGTGGGATAAGTTGATCCTCCCCATAGAATAAGGTGGTTTGGAGTAACTGATTTGAAGAGATATTTTAGAGCTACACAGTAAAATCTCCTATACATAACATAAGCAGAAATCTATACTTCAAATTGGAAAGGGATAATGATGATGCAACAGGGAGTTCAAGAAATAAGGAGAGAGTGAGATTGCGGATGCATATCTTTAAGGAGAAAAATAACCACCATACAGGATAGTATATTCATAAAGATGCATAAAGTATTCTAAGAACTAAAAATTCCAATATAGTTACTATAAACCCACCACCAAAAATATTGAACCTAAACCTCAAAATGGTTATAACAAACCAACATCACATAACAATAATACATTCTCTCTTCAACTAGTCCCAACTGACCTAATAAAAAAACTATTTAAAAAACTAAGACCCACCACACTAGCTGCTGATAACCTACCCCCTGACTTTCTCAAAATCGCTGCAAACAGCATTGCTTACCCTGTATCTGTCCTTATCAATAGATCCATCTCTGAACACCATGTCCCTACAATTTGAAAGACATCATATGTTATTCCACTTCACAAAGGAGGCAGTTCTACTGACATATCCAACTATGGACCAATAGCTTGTCCCCACTGTCTAAAATATTAGAGAAATGCATACATGCACAATTAATAGACTACCTGTGGAAGCACAACCTTTTATCCAACACCCAACATGGTTTCTGCTTCCACCACAGCACTACCACAGCTCTACTATCTTTCACCAACACAATCGACCAACATAGAAACAAAGGTCATAGTGTATCTGCAGTCTTTCTTGACCTATCTAAAGCCTTTGGAATGGTATCCCACTCCAAACTACCTGAATCATTGTCTGAACTGAATACAAGTTCACCAACCCTTTCCTAGTTCCATCACTACCTTACTGGGTGCCACCAAGCAGTACTTTGGCAACAAAACTTCTCTCCTCTACTGCCACTTGCCCTAGGTGTACCTCACGGGTCTATACTAGGACCGCTCCTCTTCTCCATCTTTACTAATAAGCTCCATAGTTCTGCATCGCAAGCTACAGTGATTCAGTATGCAGATGACTCCATTTTGATCTGCTCAGCTCCCACAACAACAGAGTAACAGTTACATTCACAAAATTCCTTCACTGCAGTAGAATCCTGGTTAAGCAATGCTCAACTAATTCTAAACCCTAATAAAACTAAACTTATCCTTTTCCATCCTATCAGAACTCCAACACCCCAACCCCACCTTTTAATAAAACATCCAAAACCTGCACTATCATCTCACCCACAAGCCATACTAAACTCCTATGAGTCATGGTAGATTCTAACCTGAGATCTGACATCCATATCTCACAAATTATAAAGAAAGTTCAAAAAAACTTGGCATGTTTTATAGAAATAAATAGTCGCCAGGATTCAGCAAGCTCTGCATGCTGTGCAGGAATAGTGCAAGAGCTGCTGCATGCAATATGGCCGACGAGCGATCCAGGAATGAGCTCCTGGGATGTGCACAAATGCTCCAACACTATTCCTACATGGACACAGCTCCTGTATGCTAATTACCCCATTTGCAGGTAAAAACCATGCAAATGAGGTGAATTAGTGATCCAGGAAGCAGGCAGGCATCTGTGCAGGAATAGTGCAACCTGCAGAACAATTTACATTTCTGCAAATTACAAAACGGAGGCATGACAGCTCCAAACAAAGCATGTATTCAATGTAGCAGGCATGCCAGTGGCCAAAAATATGGCCATTGGCATGGTAAATTGTTGCAAAATTATAAAAAAATAACTTTTTTTGGCTGATTTCAGATGTTTAAGTGTAGGGCAGCGGTGCGCAAATGGGATCGGCCCGAAAATTTAAAAAAAAGCTGATAATAAGCTTGTAAACCAAAGTCAGCATTCTGCCATAATAGTCAATGGCATACAGAAGACAGCAATACCATTGAATAGCGGCTGCTAAAGGGGAAAGCTGAGTGTCAGTCTTGTAACCATGAATTGGCAGTCAGTTTTATGCAAATGAGAGGACTGATACTGAATCACAGATTTCCCCTCAGTGTTAACTAGCACCCAACCATGTAAGTGCAGCAACACCATGGTGCAAGCCTAAGAGGTAGATGACCTCATAAGGGGGAGTGTCATGCATGCTGTAAGCTTATTGGAGCTCTGTGGCCTGTGTTTGCCCTTAGCTAACCACAGCTAAATGGGTGTGTGTGCTGTATTTTAAACAAACAAACAAACAAACAGAAAAAAAAACAGAAAATAGCAGCTCTGTTCACATCTGAGCAATGGGTATGCACAGCGTGCATCGGGGCTTAAACAGGAAGGCAGTGGGAAGGGAAAAAGTAGTAGGAAGGCACTCAAGGAGAACTAGCATAGCTGGCAGGTGAAATGTATCAGAATCAGCAAATTACACAGGCAGCAGCCCAGCCCAACTACTATAAACTATGTAAACACCTTTCACTCTGTTTTTTCCCCCAAACTCTACACCACCAGTGTACACAAATGGGGAAATGTTATCAGATAAAACTAACAAAATGATAGGGGCTGCTGTTGCTCTCATACATCAATATGTGGAAGAGGATGAGGATGGTGAGGATGAGAATGTTGATGACCAACCCACAGTGCGGAGAAGGAGAAAAGTGTACAGATCCAGGGTAACCTACCAGGGGCTGCCTGAGCTGGAGATAGTGGAGCACTATAGGGTGGACAGGGAGATCCTACAGCAAATAGTTGAGCTGTGCCAGCCACGCCTCACACACAGCACCAACAGAGGGGAACCCAACCCAGTGGATACCAAGGTATGTGTAGACTTAAGAATACTAGCCACAGGTACCATCCAAAGGCCAACTGGGTATATCATGGGGATTTCACAGGCATCAGCATCCAGGGTACTCCATCAGTTCCTGGATGCCATGTCAGCACATTCCTGTGAGCACATATATTTCCTCAACACCTGTGAGGCGTTGACCAGCAATATTTGTCTCTTCCACCAAATAGCAGAATACCCTGAGGTAGTGGGTGCTATAGACTGCACACACATATACATCAAAGCACCACCCAGTGAGTATGGTAGGGTCTACATAAACCACAAGGGTTTCCCCCTCCATCAACTGCCAGGTCGTGTGCGATGCCCAGGGCATTATAATGAATGTGTGTGCTGGCAGCCCTGGAAGCTATCACGACTCCCAGATCTGGCATATGACACAGCTGTACCAGAGATTTGCCAGTGGGGACATCCCATATGGCCACCTAGTGGGGAATACTGGTTACGCACTGGAGCCATGGCTGATGACACCCATCAGAAATGCACACAAACCCATACAAGAACTCCATAATGAGGCACACGCACAAACGAGAATCATAATAGAGCTTGTGTTTGGGATGCTCAAGTCACGGTTCTAGTGCCTGGACATATCTGGTTGAGCCTTGCAATACTCTCCAGCTACATGTACACAACTTTTCATTGTATGTGCCATGCTACACAATATGATCCTGTGGAAACAGCTGCAGCAGGAACAGCACAGGGCAGGGCCACACAGCCTCCCACCATTGTCAAGGCCAGCACAGGCACAGAGTGACTCAGAGGAGGAACAACCTGAGCATGCCCCATGTAGGCAGAAGGAGGCATGCCCTGTATGCCCAGGCTTTGGCAAAGAGGCAATGCATAGCACATACACTGATTTGGTAGGAACCCAGGGAATGACACCTCTCTCTGACTCGCACATACAGTAAAAGGGATGCCAAACATGACACTACCTGTGCTTTACCATGTATAGAGAGTGTACTATGTGCATCCGACTCTGACATAGTCCGTCCTCCAGCACCATCCTCAATACTGGCACAGCCACAAGTAACTCACTCTTCCTATCAATAGCTGAATGGAGTAGTATGTTCTGCTAGTTGTAGCTATGGTATGGATGTGAGCTTGCAAGGGAATCGGGTGGCTGAATGGGATGGCAGCAGATAGTGGACACCTATATGGGCAGCATGGAATCCATAACAAATACTGGTGTCAACAAAGTAGGCAGTACTAGACAAGGTGACAAATCCCAAAAACAAAGACTCTTTGTACCAAAGGCAAGCGTCCAGTCTTGTGGACCCCAGCCATAAACAAACTCTACAACAAAAGGAGGAAGCTACTACAAGATAGAGCAAAATCCTTAAAAGGTAAGACACCCTTGATCACTATAAGTAAAAAACTAAGAGCTCTCATAAAATCATCCAAAGCAAATTTTGAGAGAAAAATAGCTAAAGACTCAAAAGACAATCATAAGGCCTTCTTTAGCTATGTTAGAAACCTGGGAGGAAACTCCCAGATATGCTCAGAACTAGTTCAAAATGATGTGAAGATTACTGATCCTACAGACATTGCCAACATACTGGCTGACAGGTTCAGTGCAAACTTCTCCCCCCCCTCCCCCCCAAAAGGAGAGATATCTATACCAAGCGATTGCTGCCCCCCAAAAATCTCCAACGCCCAAGTGAAAACTGCTCTCTCCAAAGCAAAAAACACAGTATCCATGGGTCCTGATGGTGTCCCCGGCTGTGTGCTCCACGAACTCAACGAGGAATTAAACCCACAGCTAGGACAGCTGTTTAATCATAGTCTTACCTCTGGATACACCCAGGAGTGGCGCACTGCAACTGTGGTCCCACTTCACAAAGGCGGTGCCTCCACCGACCCTGGAAATTACCGGCCCATTAGCTTGACAAGCCTTATCTGCAAAGCCATGGAGAGGATCATAATGGACCTCATAAATAAAGACATAGGAAATTTGCAGACTTTGGATCCATCCCAGTTTGGCTTTGTCAAAGGCAGATCATGCCTTCTAAACTTGGTTGACTTTTTCGAAACAGTCACCAAAGCCATTGATGAGGAAAGGCAGTCCATACAGCCTACCTCGATCTGGCGAAGGCCTTGATACAATATCCCACTCGGGTATCATTGAAAAACTCATCAGCTTAAATGTTAACCCATACATCACAAGATGGGTTGCAAACTGGCTGAGTGACAGAACCCACAGGGTCAGAGTTGCTGGCGCCATGTCAGACTCAAAGCCTGTCACAAGTGGTGTACCACAGGGCTCAGTCCTGGGCCCACTCTTGTTTGTCATCTACTTTTCCCAAGTACAAGCAAACACAGGAGGGTTATGGCTGACAAAGTTTGCAGATGACTGCAAACTGGGCGCCATAGTAGAAAACACATCTGACACAGATATCCTTCAGAAGGGTCTCACAGAAACGGATAACTGGTGCCAGAGCCATGGCCTAAAGTTAAATGCCAAAAATGCATAGTCATACCCTTCGGGAAAAACAAGGTTACCCTAGCTACCAAATAGGTGGCAATCCACTGAGCACAGAAGAAGTTATCAGGGACCTGGGGACCCAGGTTGATAGTAGTCTGTCATTCGACACCCATTTAGCTAAAGTAGTTAGGAAGACCTTCTACATTGCCCACCTTATCATGAAGGGATTCTCATCTAGATCAAGGGAGGTCATAGTCTCCCTATACTCATCACTCATCAGACCAATGATTGAGTACAATGCCCCATTCGAATGTATCTGACCCGACACTTGCAGCAGCTGGAGAGGCCACAAAAGTTCCTCACCAAAAGGATAAAGGGTCTCAAACATCTGTCCTATGCTGCCCGACTGAAAGAACTCCAGCTCTATTCAGTCGCCACATTGCTCAGAGGTGACCTTTGCCTAACATACAAGGCCATGTCAAACCCAGATTTGATGAATATGCTTCACCTCAAAAAATCTAGATCCATCAGAGCCACAAGGGTGAGAGACTTAAACCTCGACACGGCTATTAATAGGACGTGCTGGAGGGATAGATAAATCACTCAAAGACTCCCTATGCTGTGGAATAAAATCCCGGTATATGTGAGGCAGAGCACCTCGCTGGCCTTGTTCAAGAGAAATCTTGACCAATGGATGGGAGATCGCAGATATACCCCAGGGATTACCTCAGTGTCACTGCTCGACAGAGGCACAGCAAAATAATGGGTATAGTTCCCCATACTAAAGGGGTGGCGTAAGCCACAAAACTATGGGCTAGGCTTGTAAATGCCCTCGGGCAGATAGCCTAGTATGAACCTATGAACCTATGAACCCACTGTAGTACATGTGGTGGCCCAAATGTATGTCCATAGGAGACACACATGCATGTCAGTGAGGTTCACATACCCAACAACCGCCTCAGCCAGCAGGACAGATGTAGATGACTATAAAGAAAGGCTGTGCTATGTCCTACAATTAATGGCAATAGATAACAGCCCCCCTCCAGACCTACTCAGACAGACTACAACAGGTCAGGCAGTTGTATGTTAGTTCTGCAACGTATGAAGTCTGAAACTGAAATGTAGGTCAATAAAACCTAAGATTTGTACTCTACTGATATGCCTCTAGTCTGCATGATAGGTCAGAATACAAAACGGAATGGAAGCCAGCACAGTACCTAAAGTACCAGTACAGTCATTGCAAATGTTTACAGTTGTCAGGTGTGCCCCCCAACAATCCTATGTAGAAATGCAGTAACATGTACGAGTGGGGTTAATAACAGTGGAGGACAGATTACCTGAGCTGGCCCAATATACAGGATAGATTGTGGCATGTGTACAATATGCAGGGATCTGTGTGCTAGGTTGTTGTGTGTTGTATATTGTGTGGAAGTGGTCAGCATATAGGCATGGAGGGCCATGTTGTTGTGGCCTATGGCCACTACTGTTGATGACAGGGCCATGTTCTGACAACTGCAGTGCCAACCACAATGCATCCCAGCAAGAACCAATTCAGCAGTCATCCATACTCATTGTTCAGATATCAATGTCTGTCGCCATCTGAAAGATGGACATGCCATGATTGTGGGCCCAAACATACACACAGTATACATGTGGAAGTACCCTAGACAGAGTACATAAAATGTAACTGTCAACTGCACACACCTTTGGAATTGTACATACAGGTAAATAGCACATTAGTTGTCTGTGTAGTATGGAATACTGATGTATTCTGGCCAGTCACTGGCAGACCACAAAAGGCACAGTTATAAAGTAATGAGAGAATGCCAGTGTCCCCGCACAAGGCAGCATAAGGGGAATGTTCGAGGTATATCTGTGAGTCAGCTGCAAAAAGCCTCCATATCACACATGCACTCAGCTCACCCCAACATCATCCACAGGTTTATCACAGGTCATATCCCTGGTGTTGAGAATGAGTACAGCATGATCCCCCACTTCTGTATGGGAATACCCACAGATTGCAGCATGCTGAAGAGGTATCCTCTGCAGGTGTGTCCCAGTCCCTAGCTGTAAGCAGCACGCTGCCAGCATCCAGACCAATGGATTAATATGGACAGGAAATATTGCCATTACCACCTCGCACACTTACCCTGTCACCCCAGGGGAATCCAGTGGCTTGCAGTCTGGGACTGTAGGAGTGACAGAATGCCTGCATCACTACCAAATGCCCTACAGACCTCTGTCAAAGGCCTGTGCCTCACCTATACTGCCAATGTATGTTATCTCATGGGGTCCCAAATAACAACATAACACAGTCCACAGAACACAAATGCAAGGCCATGTCAACAAATACCAGTAGCATGCCCACCATGTCCTACTGCATGAACTGTGGCCTGACCCCTAAATAACATCGGGATGAAGGGACAACTATAGGGATACTTTGCAGATATCACTCGCATAATGTTAGGAAGAGATAGAATAACAGAGTGGGGGGGTGTAGAAACATGGATGCCATGGAGTGTGTGAAGTCTGAAACTATAATGTGTGCCCATACTACCCCTGCCTGCAAACCCAGTAATGGGTGGCTACAAACCCACTCATAAACCACAATGTGAAGGGGAACTGACCAGATATATGAGCCCTGCCTCTGGGTAACCTGGGTGAATCTGTACAGCTGAGAGGTATGGCCACAGCAGGATATGGCCAATTCTGTTATGTCGATAGATGTACAAGCAGGGGATTCTCAGCCACCACAGTACCAAGGTGCTGGACCATTTACACAAATCCATCAGCAAGTGTCTGCAGCTACCCCTCCAGAATGGCATGAGTGTACAAGAATATATAGGCTGCAGAACACAATACTGGACTCAGCTTCATTCATCTTGTATTTCCTAGGAAATAACTGTGAGCAAATAAGTATATCTGTTGGTAGTTGATGACATAATACATCACAGTATAAAATAGTACATGTCTGAATATCTCTGCTAATACCAACCATGTAACGCAAGTAGCACAGACAGCAATAGTTACAGTATCCCACTATCTGTCGCCCATTGTGACTCCATATTCTCAGCCTATCTACAGATATCCTGCAGAAACAGGTCGCTAGCTGTAGGTGTAGAACACAAACTCCTGCACTGGAGTACAAACTACCTGGAATGGATTCACACATTCTATGCAGAAGGTTATACTGGGCATGCACCTACAGTTAGAGAAATGAAGCCCATGTCTGACAACAAAATACAGAAGGTCATACTGGGCATTCTCTAACACAGAGAAGTGAAGCCCATGTCTGACAATAACAGTGGACTATACATATCTGTCAGTTGCAGATGTTTGTACACACACACCACGTTGCACACCATTCATGCTTTGCACACACATTGGATAGGAATACTCACACATACCCAATGCCAACACACTATACTAGGTCAAACATACACACACAGAGATGTGGGGAAGAGAGAGCCCGACAGTGACAAAGAGATTGCCATCATGAGTCCTGTCCTACCCACCACACATCCAATTGGCCAATATCACATGATGTGCCGATGTCAATCACTGTAGACATTTGCTTTTGGTAGCCCTCAGCCCTATAGTGTCTGTGGTGCTTGTGATAACTGTGTAACATGATAGTATAAATCAGTATTCATCTAGGATTTGTATACCCAGTTCTGTCAAATGTAAAGTTGTGTGTGACTGAGTGTTGTTTGTATGTTCCCAGAGGAATGGTTTATGGCCCATTCACACACACTGCACTTCCCATAGCCCATGTTAGCACTCATGCTGATATCAGTCACTTTGAACTAACCCTCTGGCCAATTGTCAGCCTCATAATCTCTGCGGTGCATGTGATAACTGCGTAATGCTATAGTGTAACATGCTAATCAGGTAGAAGTTCTAATGGCAAATATGAAACTGTCTGTGTGTAGAGCTTAATGGCTTTGAGGCCATTTACAGTCACTGCACCTCCCATTGGCCTACTTTAGCAAGCCTGCTGATGTCAGTTACCTTAAAATAGCCCTTTGGACAAGTGCTAGCTCTATAAGCTCCAAGGCACATCCGATAACTGCGCAATATTATAGTGTAGCATACTTGTCAGGTAGGAGTGTGTGTAGAGAATAATGATTTTGAGGCCATTCATAGTCACTACACCTCCCATTGCCCTACTTTATCAAGCCTGCTGATGTCAGTCACCTTGAAATACCCCTTTTGGAGAAGGGTTAGCCCTATAAGATCCGCGGTGTGTGCGATAAGTGCATGATGCTATAGTGTAGCATACTAGTCAGATAGGAACTCTAATTCCAGACATGGCAACTGTGAAACTCTGTGTGTGTGTGTGGAGATTAATGACTGAAGCCATTCACAATCACTACACCTCCCATTAGCCTACTTTAGCATGCCTGCTGATGTCATTCACCTTGACATAACCCTTTGGCCATATATATCAGCTGTATAAGCTTTGTGGCACTTGTGATAACTGCATAATACTGTAATATAGTAAACTAGTTAGGTAGGGGTTCTAATCTTGATCCTGCCAACTGTGATGATGTGCATGTTTCCCTGACAGAGAGATGTGTGTATCTCCATTGATACCTGCTTTTGTGGACATTCACACGTACTACACTTCCCTCATCCCTTCTTTAGCACTGTTGCTGATGTCACTCACCTTCAAAGATACCTTTGGACAGCTCTCCAGCATGTAAGCTCCATGGCACGTGCCATAACTGCATAACACTGTAATAACAATAGATAATCAGGTGGGGATAAGAAACTCAGTACTGGTAAGTTTGTGCGTGTGTCATCAGTATTCTGTGTGGGTGTTGGGGTGAGTGTGTACTGACAGGATCCATTGCAGTGTGGGTTTTGCTACATCATTATATTGAGGACCTATATGTCCCATTGTCCACATTACAAGGTCAACAGTTTTCAAACACTGTAAAGGTTGTTGTAGACAATCCTCAGCCATAAATGTGTACAGCCATGTGCAATTACTATGTGTCAGTATGGATTAGTAAACAATATAGGCAACTGTTATAATACCCAGATACCACTCTCCATCCACGGAATATACACAAACATGCTTGGCTCTTACTCTCTTACACCCTTCCTTTCTTACTTTGTCTCTGTCTCTGTCACTCTCTCTCTCTCTGGTGGATGTGGAAAAGTACACCTGTTTTGCATAGGCAGCAGCTTGAGTTTTATAAGGAATGCTCATGATCAGCCGATAGCCTGTGCATGAATTGTAGTCCCCCAATTGCTAATTGGATGTGGAACAGCTGTGGTATCATTCCTATAGCCAATTGCATGAAAACACATGCCTATAACTAAGCACTTTATGTGGGTGTTGGCCCTTTTCCTTCACTGTGAACAGGACTTCATGTGAGTGTTTGACAAACTGCATCACAGAGGGTAGTTGGAAATACCTCTTAATACATACACTATGCAGACAGGCCAACAAACAGGAGGGGGATGTTCCAGACATGGGGACAGACTGCAAGTATTGCTGTTCTACATTGAAGTAATGTTGGCTTAACAGGGTTTGTGTGGATATGGCTGTTCTACATGATTTAAAGTCTGGCATGACAGTGTTATGTGGTTGAGGAAACTCTCACCTATAGGGCTATCTGCAGACTGTCCAGAGTTTGGAGTCTTACATGTGTTGTGTTACTCACACATTTCCTATCTTTAGATATGCAGTAGCATACTCTGATGACTGCAGTCAGTACATTGTGACATCCATGTGATTTACTGACTTCATATGCCTCAGAAGAGATATGTCAAAACAAACCCTGTTACACCAGGAAATTTCTCAGATTATCACAGCAATATGTCAATATTGGCACTGTGATTGTGCCTCTGTCCCCCAAATCTGTCACCCTTTGTCCATATGTCATGCAGTAAGTGGTGCATATGTACAGTACATCATTATTTACTGACATCATACCTGATAACAAGCCGGTGAGATATCAGACTGCTAGACATGTTATGCATAGCAGGTCTCATATTTGAGGACAAAACATGGACATTCTGTTGTAGTGTGTACAGTGGTGAGGTCTGTGTACTTATGGTGATTGTTGTCAGAGTGTGTATTGTGAATATGTTACTTGGCCTGTGTACAGACTGTGGTAGATGTCATTGTTCTTGGTCCTGTTCTATCTGATGCTGCATGCTGCTCCAGTTTATGGAACCCTATCAGCGTACATGTTTTTAGGGACTGACTGACATATGTCCCATACCACAGTCAGGCATCATACTACACTGTGTATTGGCCCAGTATATGTAGGGTTACTGTGTGAGGGGCTCATATGAAGGTGGTGTTGTTCACGCAGTACATATACTGTAATATTACTTAGGATTACCATAATGTGACTGTGTTCAGACAGGTTGTGGGTATTCACTTTCACACTGGTGTCTGTTACTCCGTGCTGTTACATGCCTTTAGTGCCTGCTATATTTGCAAGTACATGTGTATTCCCCCATAGGAAACCTGGGTCAGTGTTTTGGCAGTCTGCCTGTAGTTTGCACAGTGCTTTGTGACATGCCTAGCAGCTCAGTGTATTTACCCTGTGTGATGTTATGTCCAGATATTTGTCAGATGAATTGTTGCCTGAATACCATAACTGTTCTGTATGTCTGAAAAAGCAGTGAAATGGTGTAAAGTTGTATGTCAGTAAGTAATGTGAAGTATGTGGGCTTGGGACCTCTGCTCCTCCGGTTAATATTTGTTAAGACAGACAGGAGTGTGTGAATGCTTCAACTGTGTGAGCTTATCTATTCCAGTATTTTTGTGATATCCCCATTTACACGGCTGTAAACATCCACTTTGTCAGGCTTGGTCCACACATCTTGCACTAAGGAGTTCTGTGTATACCCCTGCACTGACCAGATTGTGTCAGATTGTCCACATTTATTGGTCATATCTCTGCTGTATTCCACAGGATCATTACTGTGATTTGTGTGGTACTTCACTATGATGATCTTACGATGCCTGTCAGTAACTGATGGCGTAAATGTCAGTATCAGAAGTGACTTCCCACACAACATGTTTGTTAACACGACCCATGTTACTGTAGCAAAATTCCACAATTTTACCTGCAATACTGAAGTGACATCCCCTTGCACTAAGATGTTGTGACTACTGGTGCTGAGATGTGACTCCAGTACATGTTATGGGCATACGTTTTATATATATATATATATATATATATATATATATATATATATATATATATATATATATATATATATATATATATATATATATATATATATATATATATATATATATATATATATATATATATATATATATATATATATATATATATATATATATATATATATATATATATATATATATATATACATACATATCATATATATGTATATATATAATATATATATATATATATATATATA
>NC_056726.1:1417274925-1417399925 GCF_019279795.1 Protopterus annectens
GTTGGATAGCTGATTTCTGTCTGTCCTCTGTACAGATGTGCAGATGTCAGGTATCCATCTTGGCTGCCCACAGGCAATCGATGCTTGACTGACATGTCTGCCCAGCTGTGTTATGAATGCCACAGCTAGGAAGCCCCTCCCTGTGTGCACTACATGCCATGGATACCTCAACTAGACTACTGCAGTTAACAGAACAGCCTTGGCTACAGGTCTCCAACCCAGACACTGGCCATGTTATGTAATCTATGTTGCATACATGTCAATTGGAGCACTTCACTGGACCTCTGCAAGAGACAACCAGATGATTGGATGTTGGATTTAACTGTCATCCTGAGGATCACTCACATGGCATCAGTTGATAGATGGCCTGCTGACAAATGTCAGGTGGTATGATACCACTGTACCCACATCCCCTACTCTTCCCATCTCTCCATGGACAATATCCTGGTACACACCTATGAACACCTGCACCTATGGACCCCAGTACTGTCAAATGTGTCAGTGTGCATTGCTGAGAATAATAGTGTCTGTGTGTTTGTAAACTTGCAGTTGATAATACCCTGAGGACCTTCTCATACACTACACCCCACATTGCCATAGTTAGAAATGGCTGCTGCTGTAACGGACATTAAATATACCTTGTTACAGTCTCATCCTATGGGCTACCTGGAGTGTGCAGTACCAGGACAACACTGTTGTACATATGTGTAGATAGGCATGGGTTACCCTCTGAGCCCTGGCAAGTATGTATATGTGTGCAAGTGTGTATATTTGTAGGATACACCATTCTGAGGCCACATTCTCCAAATAGAATACACCTGGCCATACAGTATAAGGCATAGTGATGTTGCTGACAGGAGAGCTATGACAAACCATCACCCTACTATCCCTGTGGCATGTGCAATAAGTACATATCCCTGTAGTAGCACTGATGAGATAGACAAAGGGTTGTAGTGCAGCCCTGGTCAATGTGTGATTATGGGTATGTCAGAGTATTATCATCATGGGTTTCAGTGAGTAAAATATCCAATGTGAGATGTGGGTGCTGGGTATACTGTATTTACAACATGGTACCCCCAGTACATGTCCCAAGGTCCACTGTATGAGTACCACTGTCACCATTAACCATACAGGTAACTGAGTACACTATCCAGCCCAATGATGCATGTGCTGTGTGCAAATTATCTGTAACAGAATGGACTCACTGACAAGGTAGTTAGCACTGAAAAACTTAGGTCTCTCAGATGTGTCTATGACTGTTATGTTTATGTCAATGTGTATATGATATTATGGCATACTATGTATTGTCCATTAACACCCAGTATATCCCCCATTATCATACTGTACAAGGCCTGGTGATGTTCCTTAACACGAGACTCAGGACATACCTTATCCTAAAAGCTGTGTGATGTGTGCAATTAAGGCCAAACACATTAGTAGCAATAAGTACCTAGGTAGGGGTTCTACTCTCAGTGTTGCCAAGTAAGTGTGTGTGTGTGCGTGTGTGCGTGTGTGTGTGTGTGTGTGTGTGTGTGTGTGTGTGTGTGTGTGTGTGTGTGTGTGTGTGTGTGTGTGTGTGTGTGTGAAAGGATCTACTTCAGTTTGCAGAATATACGGGTGTATATTGGAAGCTTGAAAGCTGAGAACCTCAAATGCCACAACCTCGATCTTGGAAGTTTGAAGACTGAAAATACTGAAGCCGCGGAACATCAAATTCTTTTCCAGGGGAAGAATTTGGTGGGCCGTTTCCGCAGCTTCGCTATTTTCTCCACTGTGTTGCGATCTCAGAGTTGGTATATTTAGGTAGGGGGGTGTGGGGGGTGAAGCCCCCCATATTAGATATAGTTTGTAGTGTTCGTTTGTTTCGGGTTTTGTACTGGAACACCGATTTTTTTCCCTGGGGAAAAAAAAATCGCTGTTCTTTGGAGTATTCTGCTTTCGAAGTTATGGGTTCAATTATTTCACTTTCAGAGTTTTTACACTTTGATTATGTGATATAGACCCGAATATACATGTCCCAGGAGGTTATCTGTCCAAGAGCTGACTGACAAATGCTAACATTTCAATGCAATCATGTCATGGAAATTCATTCCATCAAAACTAGTAGTAGATGTGTAAATGCCCTCTTCTCCACTGTATAGCTGTACTGCAATACTAGAGTTGGTATATATAGTTGGTTGTCGATGTAGTGGACACAGCCACCCTCATTGGGGTTATTGTTGTATGTACCCCCATGCTTAGTCTGCTGTAATACTGTACAGTGTATGTTAACAGGTTAAGTCATCATCACTCACACTATGTGTGGCTCTACACCACCCCACACCCTCCAAAGTGTAGGGCTGTGCCACCCACATCAGCACACCTATGTTTACCAATGCCGGGATTGCACTCCATTGGGAAAGGGGACACATACCCTGCCAGTACCATCGTCAATGACATTAAAGTAGCAGACTGATTATTTTATGATGTAATGTTTTGCCTATTATATCACTGCAAAATTAAATACATCCATGTGTACAGTATTTTCTGTATATTGCATCAACACTAAAGCCTCTGTGTGTGTGTGTGTTATACACAAACATGTGGTTTGTGCCACCCAGTACACTTACCATTGTCCACTGCAGAAGGACTGCTGACTTTAGCCACCATTCCCTTACCTGTATATGCCCCTCAGACCTATCAGCCATGTGGGACATGCAGTAACTGTTATACAGACCTGTTACTTGTGTTCAGCTGTACCCAGGATATGTCACAGTTAATGTGTCACCCCATTGCCATACCTCTTGTAGGAAACAACAGCAGATGAACATCCTGCTGACACATAGACACCTACAACACAAACTGAATACATTATGGAGACCACTATCAGTCAGTGTTAATAACAGCTATAATGCATCATGGTTGGACAGCTACACATCCTGACATGTAAGCATTAAACTTTCCTGCTGAAAACATGTTACACATCATTACATTGCTACACCTTAGTACATTCACCCTGTGCATCAGAACTATATTAGCCTGTCCCTGCATTGATGGTATGGATGACAGGGATGTGACACGGGTATCATCATATGCACAGGGTGTGTTGTGGGTTTTTCAGAGACCTAGTCTAAGCCGTTTGGTCAACATCATGTGTAAGTTAATGTTTTTTGTTATTAATTGGGCCATGCAGATGTGGTGTGTGTAGATATGGAGGTGCCCTAGCTGTTTTGGTGATGTGTGTGTGTGTGTGTGTGTGTGTGTGTGTGTGTGTGTGTGTGTGTGTGTGTGTGTGTGTGTGTGTGTATGTACACAGTTCGGCCATGTGTATATAGGTGTTTGTTGGACAGCTGCAGACCATACATGGCAGGGTGTGCAGTTCACCATCTCTGGCCACGGACATGAGAACTGTGCCTGCCAGGGGTTCCACGGGCACTACAAGGCCAGATATGGTAGTCTCCTGTAATGATGACAAATGTCTGCTGGATCCGGGTCCTTACTGGCACCGGCCAGGGCCACGTGCATGTGGCCTGCTGTATTGTGGTGTGGACAGCACTCCCCCCCTGCTATGCTGGTGCTAGTACTGCCACTACGGGAGTGACTCTGACTTGTTGCACATCCATGTAGACATCCACCTGCTGGTGTTGCTGACCTACGTCCATGTGGCTGTCACCCTTCTCCCACCATATGCTCTAACACAGACATTGCACAGTCAAGGATTCCCACCATCTCACCCAACCATCTATCCAGGACCTCTGCAAAATAACAGTGGGCACCTGCGAGATCACAGATGTTGCCAATAACAGCAGAATGAGTAGCCCTCTGGAGCCTCAAACCCTGTCTGGTATAATGTTCCATATGTGCCTGTGCCTCCATGATGGCCCAAAACATGTGTCTGGTGACACTTGCTTTGGCACTTCTGCCAGGGGCATGATGTCCAGCAGCCCTCCTATGAGCACCCCTGTACATCTGCCTGTGTCGTACCTCAACAGTCATCTGGCAATGGCTGCTGTGTACAGACACACTTGCCAGAGTTACTACGCTGTCTTGTCCCATGCCACTACCTGCCAACTGTCCCCTCATCTATGGCCAATGGTGATGGAGTATGTACAGGCAATGTTGCTCTGTGTGGGGATGAGGTGGATAACAGTGGGATGTCAACCGATGGCACAGCTTTAGCTCCTGACACCCCTGCCGGTGCCTCACCATACCTATCATCATTGTCAGAGTCTGTATGGACACTAACATCAGTTTGCCTGTAGGAGGGACCCTGACCCACCTCGCCACCTGTGAGGGGAAAACAGAAAGCATACGTTAAGACCTGTACGTCATTGCTTACCTCTACAAACACACACACACACACACACACACACACACACACACACACACACACACACACACACACACACACACACACACACATTTAGTGGTGAGATGGCACAAAGATATTACACAGACCTCTCATTACCCAACTGTCAACATGCATGACATATGGCACTCAATAGCATGCACTGCAGCTATACTAAATCCCTGTTACCAACATTATACATCTATGTGATTCATGAGTTGTGTAAGTAGGTGATGCCCCCTCCCCTGGAACACACTGCACCCATGTACACAGTATTGCTGTGCACCTGTTCAGCACCCTGCCATGTACTGTGCACAATACCTCACAAGTATATACACCATTGCTTAATGTGTATATGTGTGGCAGTTATGTTTGCTCTGTTGCTCACAGCCCCTATGTGTTTGTCTGACACATACCTGGGTTGATACGAGGACAGATGTCAATAGTGAATGCCTGGCATCTGATTTGCAGATCTCATCATCAGCAGTGCATGTATGAGCAATAAAATCCAATTATACTGACAACCTCCAAAGCTTACTCTGGCTATGAGGAATGTACATACCCTTATTGACATGCCACCCTATTCCCTGATATGCCATGGGGCCACAATACTGCATATGTTAACATTACACACACCTGATATGTGACATATGACATGTGCAATCAAATGCAGTATCAAACAAATGTGTTAGTTGTGCAGATGTTGATTGGGATACATACAATATGTGGGTTGCATAAGTGTGCACACCCTTAACATGATGGTGTGTTGCAGCATCTGTTAAGTGAACTACAGCAGTCACTATTCATGGAAGATGTAGACAAGCATAGTCCATCTTTACTTGCCATTATTTGGTCACTCTGCCCTAAAAATGTCCCCCAACTCTGCCAGATTGGAAGGTCAGCTCATGTGCACAGCCCTTGGAGGTCACACAGTGCCTTTATTATTGCTGTGGAGTCAGGGTTATGTCTGGCATAATGCATGACCTTGACTGTGTTCAGATACAGCCATTCTTAGCAAGATTTAGATGTATGCTTCAGTTCACTGTTGTGGTTTAGGATGATACCCCTCCCCATCCTCAGCCTTTTTGCAGATGCTTGACAACTATGGGACACACATGAGTGTCATTTTGCAGTGTCCCAAATTCAGAACACCATGACTACTGGCATAGTTCCTGCTAAGGAACAGCAAACCTAAAGGTGTACACTGGCACCAGCAAGGTACAGATGGGGATGGTGGGCCTGAGGTAGAGTGAGGTGTTGCTGGTGCAGCACATGTATCTTTATTCATACTGTCTGTAGGTTTCAGCCTTGGTGTCAGTACACCATTATACATTGCAACACATGCCTTTGGGAGACTTGATATTATGCATATGCTACCTGTACAGAGCCCTGGATGTCATCTCCTGTGGAACAACTCTTCCATCTGATTACCCTAACTCATAGGCCACACATGCAGAGTCCAGGTAATTGTCAACACAGGTACTGCATAAGCAGTACTTGCTAGACATTTCTGCAAGTCCATCAGTTTTGCTGCATGTGTCTGGGCAGCCTCCATGACCAGTTTGTAACATATGTTGTCATCTGTCTTGGATGGGCATCTGTTTATTTTCTACATTAATGGTGTCCCATACTTCATCGTCACATACATGCTTGTCTGCACTGTTTGCCATGGTATATGCAATGGCTAGGTAAGGCTACGTTTGGATATGGGATCCATTACATGGTTTGTAAGATGTGTGCAAGCAACGGCTGTCTCTTGGACAGCAGACCATTACTTGGTGTGACACTGAGGACCTGTACTTAATAGAAGGTGCATACTCAAGATGAGTGAGTGCTGCAGTACCTCAACAGCTGTTTCCACAATATGTTATTTGGAGTGTGTGCACACATATGCTTCCATTGTTTGTTAAGGTATGTATTCCCCATATTTGTTGTCCTAACATAGGATTCCATCTTACACATTCATTGCTCATGTTAGGATCACATTACAGGTTGTAGAGGTTGTGGAATGTGGTATTGTAATATGCCGTTGTGTAGATCTGTAACATTTGCCATTGTAATACTGGTATATACACTGTTGTAGCTACTGTATAAGGGTAATGTTTCAGATATGTCCCTACTGTAGGCCATTTGTCCCACCATTATGTTTATCTCTGTCCACATATCTTGCACTGACAGGTTGTTAGTTATACTGCATGACTCTTATATACCCTTTAGATATGCCACCATGGTGTCCACTGTGGTTCAGTGCAGTTAACAGCAACAATAAGTGAACATGTACAGCATGTATTATGGCTAGGTGCGTTAAATGTGTGCATGGCAAATGCCATGGCCATAACATGGCTGGTGTATTGGCAAACATGAACAAAAGACCTCCAAAATCACCAGCTATAGGCTGCTGCCCCAGAGGTATATCATAGGGACCTACATAGTTGTGTGAGAGATGTGATGTCAGTAGCCACACCTTTGGCATCGGTACAGGGTGGGAGCAGCATTTAAGTACATCAACAGTACAAACCCACAATACTGCAGATTATGCCCATCTGTTCATTATTAATCTGCAGTGACAGACTATGTTATCTGACATATGCATGAAGATACTTTACAGATGAAGATGGATAAGCAACAGTAGTTTACTAATGTGCCCTATGGCCTTACCTGCACGCTCCTTGTCCACAATGCTATCTTCCGGTTCTTGACTTGGCTGGTGGGCGGGTGCCCCAGGAGCTCCTCAACATGTGTCAGATGGGGGCTGGATGGCATGACCACCACCTGTGGCTAGCTGGCCCCTCCTAACTGCAGCAGCACACTGATGGGCATGGCTGATGAGGTCAATGCAATGATGTCGCACCTGCTCATAACTGCGGTTATGCAGGCTGACATCATTTACCTTGTGGATGAGCTCATTCAATAGCGAAGTCCTCTCCTGCAGATCATGGGCCGTACATCCAAAGAGGGCTCCATGGTGAAGCACCATGAAGTTGATGAGGATGTTATTCTCCTGTGGAGTGAACGCAGGCATTCGCTCTCTTGACATGGTACCTGCAAGACATAAACAGGAAAAGAGGTCTGAAGACCTCATACTGCAAGGATATAATAGTTGTTAAATGACACCCCCCCCGCCATATCTGCAAAAATAATCTGAACACACACATCAGTGGGTATATTTACACCAAACCTACTGCTGGGACATATATCCTATTGTGCAACAAATATTGAAATGTGTTTCTATTCATGTTCTATGTTAAAACACTATCATTGGTGGCCTGTTGCTAACAATGTAACCTGCATGCCATTGCAATGGCCACTGTGATTCCATGTATGCATGTGTTCTGTTTGCTATGCAACTGTTCCAAATCTGGTGTTTTGGGTTACTGGGAATATGTATGCATGTTGTTATAACCAATCCTGCATTGTGTTGACTATTACTACCCATGTATGGTCTAAAACTGCAACACAATAGCACGTTTGGGAAGGCTGTTCACAAAAGAACCACCTCATCTGGCCATGGCACCAGGCCACAGCAAGTCTGGGACCCAACTTGGGACCTTATCATCTGCTGGTCCTGCACTACCTTCAGGTGGAACCACCCCAGGGGATGGTGCCTGCCCCCCCCCCCGGGAGCGGGTACAGACAGGATCCTGTAAACCGAAGTCACGTCCAGGTGCATAGGGAGCACTGCAGAGAATTGTGGAATCTGCTACACCACCTTGATGCCCTCGTGACACACATAGAGGTTCAGCCTGCCCCTCCTGCACAGCCCCCAGCACACCCACCTTCAGGGCCGTGAAGGTGCAGTTGTGACTGTCCATGGGTGGGGACCTCAGTCCCACTGTTTCCATTTGGGGGCTCAAGGGCTTCCAATTTCAAAACACTCCTCCCTGTCCAAGGTGTTTATCCACCACATGTGTCATATACTGCCCCTGTATGCTGTCTTGTCTGTCTTGTCTGTCTTTGGAACCAACCTATCTCCCCATATATACCTGATATCCTTCCCTACCATCCCACTCTCATCTTAACACAAAAAGGGCAATCTGTTCCCAACACAGATGTCATCACCATGCATAACTGTCCATTTTGCACCCATTTACAACTGCTTATGGATGCCTTAATCACTCTGTATCCAACAACCCCTGTTCTGGCTATCAAATACATTATCAGCATTTGCAAGTATGTAATCCAGGACCCTGCACACCACAGCCACATCAATTTACCAGTAAGCCATCTGAACTGCAGATATGTGTGAGGTGTTCTCAAACATATCATGCAGCACAGTCATTCAACAGTAGGGGAAATGTATGTAGATATATATATATATATATATATATATATATATATATATATATATTTTTTTTAATTTTTATTTATTTTACATTTGGTAACCGGGAAAGTCCGACTAGACACAGGTCCATTTTCAGCGGAGGCCCGGGGAGAAAAGCTCCAAGGAAATGAACATGCTAATAATATACATTCTAATAATATACAGATAAAATGCAATGCATATAATCAAATCCAGGTGACTATTTTTAAGATGTGCTTGTACATATATAGTAATACATGTCATCATATTACTAACATAGCACCAAAGAATCAAACCTATATGGATATTCATAAATATCTAGGCTACTAGTAGTCAGAATTCAGTTAAACATGTAAGAAATATTGTATGCAATTGTGCTTAAAATCTTGAGAATAACATTTCTGTATACATCTAATAGTAGTATGAGTTATGTTTAGATAGGTAAGAATAAGTAATCTGCTGGAGAGGTGAGAATATGTAGTCTGAGGATAGAGAGACTAGCTGGTGGATTTTAGTGGAATTCTTGCAACAGTGCAGAGCTAATGGGTTAGCCTGGGGGATCACATGGACAAAGCCACTTTTATATATACATATACATATATATATATATATATATATATATATATATATATATATATATATATACGTATATGTGTGTCTGTGTGCGTGTGTGTATATAAATATATATATATATATATATATATATGTGTGTGTGTGTGTGTGTGTGTGTGTGTGTGTCTGTATATATGTAGACATACATGTATATGTGTATATATATATATATATATATATATATATATATATATATGTGTGTGTGTGTGTGTGTGTGTGTGTGTGTGTCTGTATATATGTAGACATACATGTATATGTATATATATATATATATATATATATATATATATATATATTTATATATATATATATATATATATATATATATATATATATATATATATATATATAGAGATAGACAGATATGGAGTGCCTTGAGACATCAGGTCCACACTCTGAACCTCCTTCCACAACTGCTGCACTGTTCTGCCTTGCTACAAAACAGATCATCACATGTGGGCACAGTCAAACATTGGGGGGTATATAGGGACAGATCGTAGATAAGCCTATTACAAATCTATGAAGTTTGTGCATGGTACATTTCACATTAGCATGACTGTTCTGAAGGTGGTGGGGTCTGACACTCATGTGTCTATCATGATTTCATTACTTTAACCTTCAGCTATCTGCCAGACTAATATACATGTTTGGAGGAACAGAACAAACACTATGGTGGCTTACATCTTGTCATTCTGTGTAGATCTGCACAATTAATAGGTATGGCCCACTGCCCACAGGGCCAGGTGCTATGTCCATAGCAGTTGTTCAGCAGGACATTATTACAGCAAGTCTTGAGGGCACATATCAAGCTTTTCAAATCATCTGTCCCACTATTACAGACCAAGTGCTACATTCAATTACATGCTGACATGTTTCACATACCTGTTTTATTAGTATGCTCTTTTCTGTGTTGCACATCAGGATGTCTACCTTGTTTGTTTTTTTCCTTTTAGTATTATTTTTGTTTTTTACTATTATTTCTGTTTTTGCTGTTTTTTTTGTTTTTCTCTCTCTCTCTAGCTCTCTCTCTCTCCACTACACGGATCGAGCTTGTTGGAGTAGGTTGCAGCATGACCTTTTTAGAAGATGCTCATAATCAGGGGATGGCCTCTGCACCAATTGGTGTTCCCCACTTGTTAATTGCACGCAGCCAGCTGTGTAGTACTTCCAATAGCCAATGTCATAGCAACCCAGTACTATAAATGACTACATCATGTGGGTGTTGTCCCTTTACCTTTCCTGTATGGAAGACATCCTTCCTGTGTGTGGGCAGCAGTGTTACAGACAGCAGGTAGAAATGCCTCTTACAACAGGACTTGCAGACATAGGCCAAATACATGTTTGTATAAGGTTCAAGACCAACAGACAGTGTGAGCATTGCTGTTATATGCATTGAATACTGCTGATTTTACAGGGTTTGTGTGTACATGCTAGGTTTGCATGGAATGCAGTCTGTCTGCATAGCTCTCAACTGTGGGCCTATCCACATGATGGCCAGAGGATTGGCTATGTTTTGTCTGTTCACCACGCAGGTCTTGTGTTTGACATATCCGTGGCATTATCTCTGTTGATTGCTATCGGTACATGATAACATCCATTTGTGTTTCTGACTTCATATTCCTGTATAAGGGCATGTTGCATCCAATCCTGTAACAAAAGCAACTTTCACAGTGTATAACAGCAATATTGCAAATATGGCCCTGTGTTCCAGCCTCTGTCCTACACATATATACCAGGCTTTGTCCAGATGCCATGCAATAAGAGGATGTTAGGTAATGACCTATCATTATTTAGTGCTGGCATTCTTTCTGTCATTCCAATGATGTCGTGGACTCCCACACAAATTGTGGGGTAGGGTCCATATATATGTGGGCAACAGCTGGACAAAACACGTGTGACCTTGCACAGTTCAGAGGTCAGTGTATGGAAAACACTGTTATATGCCCTTGTAAGACATTTTATGGGGGAGGGTATTAAATGCTTTTAACCTAGGCTGTTACAACATGTGAGAGATATCAGTGTTAATGAAAAACCACGAACTAGTAAAACAAAAACAGCATGCGGCACTGTAAGCAGAGGATCTGAAGAAGGTAGGACACTGATCCTACCGAAAGTGCTCAGTTTATTGTGTCAGCATATTGTGTTTAACTATTCAATTGCGTTTATTGGATAGTAACCGGTCCTACGACTCTGCTTACAGTGCCGCCTGCTGTTTTTGTTTTACTAGGATATCAGTGTTAAGAAACATTAAGGTATATGGCTGCACATTTTCATACATTTCACAATGGGAACAGTGGTGGGCTATAGCTTACTGTCTTACACACAGTTCTGTTTGTCAATGTGATACTGACGTTTTAAGTTAAGCATTGTTATGTAACAGATACATTTACATTGTGACAACTAATACTTTTCCCCTTAGGGGGTGAGTACAGAGAGTAATTAGAGGCTGCTGTACTACATCTGTAATTAAGTGTTGATTGGTTCTTATCTTCAAGGTAAGTGTTTTTTTACTGTTGTACTACTTGAAAGCCTTAGCCTGGACAGCAAAGTATGTTATGTTTTTCACATTACTGTATCAAATGTTTTGTTTAAGAGTTGCATTAATCGGTTATTATGTATTCAAAACACCTAACTGCTATAAGAAATGGCATAAACAATTGAAATAGTACACAAATAAATATTTCTGTGTATGCAAACGTGTGTGGTGTCATGTCTTTTGCATTGTGTCTGGGTATATGTTTCATGCAATAATCCTCATTTGTAGAAAAGAATGCAACATTGGCCATTTTAAAAGATGGTAAATGTAGGAATAATGGCTGTTTGATATGCTGTGCACCCTCTATATATACTCTTCTTATACATATCTATAAGTAGTAATATCTTTACATGTCTATATGTGTGTGTATATATATATATATATATATATATATATATATATATATATATGCACATATGTGTGTGTGTGTGTGTGTGTGTGTGTGTGTGTGTGTGTGTGTATATATATATGTATATATATATATATATATATATATATATATATATATATATATATATGTATTTTTATATATGTGTGTGTATGTATGTGCCATTGCAATGTTTAGTGCTTCCACATTGTACATTCCCTATGGTAGACTGACAGTTCTACATGATATGTTACATATATCATCCTGACATCTTACAGCTGAGATTGCTTACTTTTAACTTGTTGTGGGTGTATTGTGCAGGGCCCTCGATTCAAGACTTGCAAATGCTAGTTATTGTGTTGCAAGGCATATCTGTTCAGCTGTGGAGGAAGGGGAAATGGCAATAATTACAAGAGATCCCTAATATGGGCCCCTTCACCCCCATTAACAATGCGTTTGGTCAGATGTTTTGCAGTGAGGGGTTCAGAGTGTGGATCCAATGTGCGAATGCAATACACATTTATATATATATATATATATATATACACACACACACACACACACACACATATATATATGTGTATATATATATATATATATATATATATATATATATATATATATATATATATATATATATATATATATATACACACACACATACATACATACATCTACATATACAAATATATTTTCCCTACTGTTGAATGACTGTGCTGCATGATATGTTTGAGAAAACATCACATTTATGGACTGCTGAAATGGTGTAGTGGTAAATCACTGTGGCTATGTTGTGGGTTCTGGGTTCAAGACTTGCAAGGGCTGCTTATTTTGTCGCTGGACAGAACAAGGGCTCTTGGATACAGAGTGACTAAGACACTTTTGATCAGTTGTAAGCAGGTTTGCATGGGTTTGCATGACGATAAGCAATGCTAACTTCTGGTTAAATATGCTTACAGACAGCCTTAAAAGTGCTTAATCTGTGTAGGCATTGCTTACCATTGTGCAAACAGGGTTACTCTTGCTTACTACTGATTAAAATTGCTTACTCCCGCTTAACCCCATGCTAATTTCTTTAAAAGAAAATAAAAAAGGGTGATAGGAAAGTGGTGAAGAAGGGGGCACACAGCGGGAAAGACAATAGGGAAAGTAGCTAGGGATGTGCAGGACTGGTGTAGGGAAGGTCCATAGCTGTCCATTTCTTCTACAGCAACAGGTGTGCATATAAACTGAATTTGGAGGTAGATTTGGACACTCAAACCCCTGAGAGAGGGATGAGTACAACAATAATATGTTGTGAAGCCAATTAGACCAGATTACATGTGTCCAGTGGACACGTGCGAAATGGACAACAATGTATGTGGTGAGCTTTTTTTTTTTTGGGAACAGATTTCCCTTTTTTTTAAGGTGAGAGTGGGATGTTGGGGAAGGATAGTCGGTATATTTAGGGAAGTAGGTTGGGTAGGAAGACAGACAAGACAGCATGCAGGGGTGGTATATGACACATGTGGGGAGTAAACACCTTGGACGGGTGTTTGAAATCGGAAGCCCATGAGCCCCCAAATGGAAACAGTGGGACTGAGGTCCCCACCCATGAGCAGTCACCACTGCACCTTCACGGCCCCGAAGGTGGCTGTGCTGGGGGTTGGGTAGGAGGAGAAGGCTAACCCTTTAAATGCTCCACGTGGCCCTCAAGCTGGCATAGCAGATCTCCAAACTCCCTGCAGAGCTTTCTATGCACCAAGCCCCGGACCTGACTATGGGTGACAATTTCCTGTTCGCGCCTGCAACCAGGGTGGGGCGAGCACCATTCCCTGAGGCAGTTCCACTCAAAAGTGGTGCAGGGCCAGCAGATGAAGAGGACCCAGGGTGGGTCCCAGATATGCTGGAGCTGGAGCCGGTGCCACGGCCAGGTGTGTTTGGAGAGGTGGGTCTGCTGAGACTGGCCTTCCCAAATGTGCTATGGTGTTGCAGTTTTAAAATATATGTGGGTTAATAATAGTCAACACAATCCAGGATTAGTTATAACAGCATACATAGATATTTTCCTTAACCCAAAACACCAGATTTGGAACAGTTGTATACCAAACAGAACACACGCATATATGGAACCACAGTGGCCATTACAATGGCATGCAGGTTACATTGATAGCAACAGGCCATCAATGATATTATTTCAACATGGAACATTAATAGAAACACATTTCAATATTTATTGAACAATAGGACATATGTCCCAACAGTAGGCTTGGTGTAAACATACCCATTGATTTGTGTATTTAGATTATTGTTGCAGATATGATGTGGGGGGGGATGTCAATTAACAACATATACATCCTTGTAGTTCTCACAACTTTAATGATCATTGCTGTAATCAGTACGGTACAGGTATTATTACACTACATTATGGCCTTGGTTTCACCAGTGGTATGTTTGTAAACAAGTGTATACTTCAACTGTCTTATAGCTAAATTTTACATCTCTTACCTGGTATACATGTGGAGGGAATGTTTGCTAACACTACCTGACTGTTTTTGCACATATTCCCAGATTCCGAATTAATATTATGCACATACCTCTCAATTTCTTATTGCACACACTCTGGTCAAATCTTGACAAAATGGGGGTACAACTAGGGGCATATTTTGAATATTGCCCTCATAAACTTTGAGGGCTGATAGAGTGACAGGATTTGTTTTCATATGCATTTTCTGAAGGTTTTGAGGTCTGAAAATCAAATGTATGTCATTATTTGCTGACTACAAATCTGAGATCACCCCACTGATTTGCCACAAGGACAGGGGAACAGGCAGAAAATATGAGCCAATTATCTGGACATTTGGAAAAAATCTGTACATTTGAGAGGTATGATTATGCATACAGCTTACTACTGCTCCCAGGATTGAAACCATGGCTGTGTCTGCTAAAAATACAACAATTTAAGTCACAGTAGAGTGTGCTATTTGGGTATTGCTGTCTATCTCTTCACTGTTTTCTGTCTAAGTCTCTCTCAGTTGTACAATCTGACCTTGTAATTACAGCAGTCTTATACAGACATTCCTAGACATTTTTATTATGTAGCACAGTGTGGGTAACAGTGGTTAATACATTACTATTCAGAGAATGCAACACTAAAAATCCCATATGATACCAGAGTAAACACAACCAGTCCAGAATTTAGAGCTTTATTGCCAGGCAGTTACAGTATTATTTAAATATGACCTATATGGGACTATTACTGTCATATTGTCTGGTTTATTCAGTACAACCCATACACAAAACTGTTTTTATACTGGCAGCTGACTTTCTACTACTTTTATACTTATTTGGTAGGACTACTACAAGGAGGACTTTTACTCACCAGCCTCGCTATGCAACCTGTGTAACCTACTCGCATGGGCTTCCTAATTCACAGCCCGCTCAGCTGCAGCACTAAGAGAAATAGAGAAATATTTAGCCATACCTACCCATCATATACACAGGCTGGACATTATTAAACAGTTACTGGTATGATTACTTACACACTGCTGGGACATCACCCCTCTACCTTGATTCTTGGATCCACTGATCCAAGAGCTCCCTCTTCATCTGTTCCAAGTCGGCATAGTAGTGCCTGACCTGCTCACCAGTCTGAGGGATACCAGTAGCACTGGTGAGGTCACGGGCGTGATGGTCCCAGGCTTCCGCTTTATATGGGGAGCTTTGGTACTGGCCCTGCAGCAGTCTCTTATCGTGGCTTTTTACCAGGATTCCTACCATGACCTTGGACTCCTGGATGCCCCAGCACTGCACCCAGAAGCACAATCCCTCTCCCACTCCAGCCATGCTGCCTAGAGTGAGAAGCTGCAACCAGTTGTGAGCTGTATTCCCACCTGTGGGGTTTAAATACATCCAATTTCCCACCCTTTGGCATGATTGGATGGTTTTGAATATGCTGTGCTTAGCTAAGCTATGGGCAAACCTGCTTAGCTAAGGTTGGCATTGCTTAAAGGGACAGGTTCAGCACTGTTTACCGATGGAGCAAATCCACTTAGCTGGGCTACTCACTGCTTAGCAGTTATATTTACACAATGCTTACTCCTGGTAAGCAGAGTTGAGCAATGCTCAGCATTGCTTATTTTTCATTTTATATAGACTATCTGCTGTATGGCATTGATTCATCATTCATTACATATTATACATTTGTTCACTGTGCCTGACATCCCCCAATGTGCTTTCATAACATTTATTCATGTGTGACTATACTGTATGGGGCACTTGTGTTTATATGGGGATTTCACAACTTTATTACACTGACACCTCACATTTTGACCTAATGCAGTACTCCGGTTAATAAATATATGTTATTTAGTAGGTAATGCAAAAAAAATTGTTTATGCACTGCTGACCATTTAAAATGTGAAATGGTTATAGTGGGAATTGAACCGAAAATGGCTGTTTGCAAAGCTAACTCTAATCACTACACTATTACAACACAGTTTATTTTGGATGTCTCTTGCTATTTAACGTCTTGTGCTGTTTAAGCTGGATTAAGTGTAGCTAAGCAACAGGCACACCCTCGCAGCTACGCTTAAACTTTATCGCATTTATAAAAAAAAAGAAAAACATTTTTGTTGTGTTATTTTAGCTATACCCATCAGAATATCCCTGCTAATGCTAAACCCTGTACTTTTATCAGCTTTCTGCTTTGTGGTGGGCATACCTCTCAACCTCTTGGGAGCACAAACTCTGGACAAAACCTAAAATGATGGGGGGGACAAATAGGGACAGATTTTAAATATTGCTCTTATTAACTTAGAAAGTTGATATAAATGATAGATCCTTGCATTAGCATGGAGTTTCTGAAGGATGCAGAGTCTTAAACTCCAATGTTTGTCATTATTTAATTACTTCAATCCTCAACTATTTGCCAGGAAAGTACAGATTTTAGGAGGAACACACCAAAAATAGGAGGCAAAACTCTGGACATTCTGTGAATATCTGTACAATTGAGAGATATGGTGGTGGGACAATTGTCCCTTTTGCCTTTTCTTTCTTTTGTTTTCCTGATGTGTTGGGGGTGTTATGAGCATTCTCTCTCATTTTAATTGCCGAAAGGCAATTCTGGAGTGCAGGGGCATCTGTATTGTGAGACCTCTGCTCTCAGACACACCCCCTACACTCATACAATGCTCCATGTAAGTTTAACAGCACAGGCAGCGCACCTTCATGAATATGGAAGGCACGCTGCCGTGTTATACAGGAGCAGACCCGGCTGTGCAGGAATAACTTATTCCTGCACTGCTGCTTGCTGAATCCCAGGGAGTATCTTACATATTCAACTAAAACTACAATAGCTCAAACCCACCTCATCTCAACTCTCCTTTACACCTCTCCTAGTCTCACTAACTTAAGAAAAACAGACCTGACAAAGCTCGAGTTCTGATACAACAGAATTTGTAAGTTTGACACAATCTCCCCTTTCAGGACACATCACTGCTCCACATTTAGACAACTCAAGTGGCTAGAACTCCCACAGCTCTTACTCTACAATCAATTAATCATGGACCATAAGGTGCTCGACCAATCACATAAAACCCCTGCCTATATGAACTTAATACATCTCTACATCAACAACAGGACCCTCCACTCTAACAATAAACCCCTATTAAGCGTGACTAAATCCAATAACACTGCTGGGGACTCCCTTTTCTCCAACTTCATAGTTAAAACCTGGAACAAACCTCCTTATATTATTACTTCCAACACCAGTCTACTCAGCTTCAAAAACACTAAAAACTCACCTAACTTCCACATGGCTATGCTCCTGCAACAACCCAAAATGATCTCTTAATTTACTTCCCTTGCATCTATTCCCCAACCTTACAAACTCCATTACTCTACTTACTCATCATATAAACTGTAACACTGTCTGTTACCTTGAAACGACTTTTCCATCTCACTTAAACTGTTTATAAGCGCATACTATATTTTATGCTTGTTGAGGATGTTTTATTTGCAGTTATACTGCAGCCTGATATTGTTATACCTCTGCTAATTGTAACAGTCATTCTGTAATAACATCACAGCTTACAATGTTTATATCCATATCAGTCATAAGGTAAATGTAACAACACCTTGGTTTACATATCTCTAAATGTATATCTCTCATAAGGTACATATCTCTTACTATTCTTTGTACTCATTATTTGCCTGTCTCTAAAAACATGTTATGCTCCTGTACTATCTTGTACTACTATGCACATGTATATTTGTTCTTGTAATTTTGTTACTGTGTAGCTTTTATTAGATGTGGAGCTTTTTACCCCGGGCCTCCACTGATAAAGGACTTGCATCCAGTCGGACTTTCCCCGTAAACAAATGTAAAATAAAATAAAAAAATAAAACTAAACTGAGCCAACACATGAATGGAGAAAGGAGATTTTACCAGTAAGGATGTTGTTGTTGTCTTTTGGCTTTTCCCAGTTAGGGGTCGCCACATCGGAACACCGGTCCGCTAATGATTGGTGGTAGATTTTCAAGAACGCCAATGTGCCAGCTCAACGTTCATCCTTCAAAGAAGGCACGCCCATTTACGCATGTCTTTTGAATGCCCACCCAACCGTGGGGAGGACATGCAGACTCCACACAGAAGGCACTCCCCGCAGTCCAGCCGAGAATTGAACGGGAGAACCTCTTGCTGTGAGGCAACAACACTACCGCTGCACCAGCGTGGAAGTTAGGATGACTGTAAGAAAACAGGCAAGAGGGGAAAGGAATTTACTGAATAAACTGCCAAAGGAACCAAGGTATTGGGAGCAAATAACTAGAGAGGGAAAGGTGTGGTTTGAGACCAAGAAGCAGTCTGGAATGCAGGTAAGAGACAACCTTCCCTATCAAGGATTGATATCAGAGTATAGGCAAAGAGAAAAGGAATGGGGGGTCCTAAGTGAAATATCTGCTCTGAGAGAGTTTTTTGTAGAATCTGAATCTGGAGTAGAAGCTGCTTTTAAAAAGGGGATAATGAGTAGGGAATATAAAATATTGCACAATAACTACAGGAATCAATCAGAGGAGGTTGGAAAGATTGAAAAGCAATACTGAAAAAAATGACAAGGGAACAATGGGAGGACATTTATATGGCTTCCAAGTATGCTACAAAATCCAGAAGGTTTAAGGCCTTTGCTTGAAATCATTTGTATAGGCATTTTTATACCCCATGCAGATGTCAACTAGATAGTAAGTGTTGGAGGTTTTGTGGGGAAGAAAACATCTGACTATGTGACTAGGAACATTTTTTTGTGAGTATAATAAGTTGGCAGATTTAAACAACGTCCTTCAAAATACTCTGTCAGAAATATTTGAGGAGCAAATGGCTGTATTTAAGGAATAATTCCTTTCAGCTGTGACACAGGATCTGACAAAGCAAGGCCTTATTAAGTTTAATTATTTTGGCTGCTAAAAATGCAATCACTAGAAAATGGAAATCAAAATCTAAACCAATTTTATTAGAATTATCGACTTTTGTAAAATTGATAAAATAATTAGAAGAGGGGTCTTTGGAAAAGATGAGGTGCAAACTACATAGAAATAAATAGAATTTGTGAATTTTTGGTAACAATGCACGAAGAATAATGTTCAGAAAGAGGAGTGAGATTTAAGGGAAGGTAAGATGAGCAATATATTTAATGTTGGACTAAAAGACAGTTGGTATAAAGAAAGAAAACTTGTACTGTATAATGTGTATAAATGGAAAAAATGTCAATATGTTTTGTTTTCTTTTCTATTAATGTATGTGTGCCTATGTCTGATGTGATATTTTAATAAATGTGTTTAAAAAACAATACCCTAGGCAATGTTGTAACTAAATTCAGCAACATCTTCCTCAACATCCTAAATAAATCCTGTTCCACTTAGAACCAAAATAGTTTAGGACCCAGCCTGCACCATGTTTAAATATTCATAGCAAAGCTATTATCAAACTGGAAGATAAAGCCTGAAAATCATAGATTTGCAGTAAAAACTCAACAAACCTGCAACATTATAGGCAGCTTAGAAATCAAGCAAAATACCTCACCAAACATGACAATAAACACTTTTATACCCAAATTCAGGACACCAAGTCTAACCCAAAACTTTCTGGAGATCTATAACAAACTCCTTTCCCCAGCAGAAGCACCCAAAACACATTCCCAATCTCTCCAACAAAGGTATCCATACCAACTCAGTTCAACCAACATTTTATTCAAACAAAAACATCCTTAGACAAGAATGTGGCCAACTGCAAATTCAGTATCCCACCTCAAGATAAAAAAACACCAGATTACTTTTGCTTTCAAATGAATACCCCTCTACACTATCAGAATAACATCTTTGCAACCTTAAACCAACTACCTTCATCCAGACCAACTACGCTCAGAATACCTAATGATTTCAACCAATGCCCTAGCTTACCCAATCTCTATTCTCATAAACCATTTTATCGCAGAAAACTATGTACCAGAACTGTAGAAGAAATCCTTTATAATGCTCCTGTATAAGGATGGACCATCTACCAAACTCTCAAACTATCTGCAATATTGCCACTGCAATCAAAAATCCTAGAAAAAATGTATTTATATGCAACTTGTAAAATTTGTTACTGGTAGCAATTTCTTTTCTCCAGCTCAGTATGGCTTCTTGTCCATCCACAGGACTACTTCTGCCTTACTGAGTTTCATCGACTTAATAAACCAAAATATCTAAAAAGTGATAATCTATTTTCCACTGTTTTCCTCACCATATCTAAAGCTTTCAATACTGATTGTCATAAAAAAATTCTACTTAAACTATTCTCTCTGAACTTGACTCAGCCAACATTACTGGCTCCATAGCTACCTAACCAATAGGCAACAATCTGTAAAATGGCGATGTGATTTCTCTTCATTCTCATCTATTAATGTTGGAATTTCCAAATGATTCACAAGTGAACCATTACTATTCAATCTCTTAATAAATTACTTACATGGTACCTCCAGTCTCACCTCCATCGTACAATATGCCAGTGACTCCACATTAGTTTTTCAGCCAAAACTCTATCTTCACTTTAGAAAATAACACAACAGGATTTTTCAGGTATCAAAAGCTGGCTTGACAATTTTCAGCTCTTCTTAAACCATAAAGCAATCTAAATTAATGCTATTCATGCCAAATAACTGACTAACCAAAACCTCAGATGACAAGACACTAATTGAATTAATTGTTCATATCAAGCTATTAGGCGTCATCATACATGACCACCATATCCTGCAGGTAAAATAAAAAGTACACCAGAAACTAGGCTCTCTTTGCAAAATAAAACCTTTCCTCACAGACACTGTTAGTAAAAAAATTATGTAGCCTATCTACTTCCATCCCTCCTCCATACTCTCCAACCTTGCCATCTTCCAATCCATAAAACTTGACTAATGTTGCAATAAAGTAGCCACATTTGCAACAATATATTCCATACACAGTTCACCATTGCATTGCCCTCAGGCAAATAAACTGGTTAGAACTTACCCATGCTTTAACTCACTCACAGCTAACAATGACTTACAAAATAATCAACTTCCCAAAAAGTGCTCAATCCTGGAAGAATTATACTTCTGTACTATCCTAACTGAACACTGTGATCTACTGACAAATCACTGCTCACTATAGTCAAGTCCAATAACCTAGCTTGATACTTACTGTACTCAGACTGTAATAAATAAAAAGTAGAATAGCACACCACACCTCTGAAAGAAATAAGCAGCCAATCCACCTTTAAATCAGAGCGCCATATGGAAATATCCAAAAAAGAAATTAAACCCACCAACAAGGTAGTAAAAACACAGCTACTTTAATAAATAAGTGCTTTCGTGGGGTTACTACTTCTTCAGGCTAAACAAAAATAAACCAAACTGAGTTTAAAAAATACAGGCAATCAAATATAGTTAGTTGGTTTTATTTCATTTTTGGATATTTTATTAGTATATTCTAATCAACCTTTAGTTACAAGAATTCAAAGTTTTTGTTGGTTGGCTCCATATGAAAATGTCAGCACTTGAAATGCCAAGTATTAACAAGCTGAAAAAAAGGAGCAAAAACCGAAAAGGAAAGCGAATCTCAAAGATCGATCTTCTCCTTTAAATTCTCATGTGAGGGGTAAGCCTATCAACACCCTTGAAAGTACAGTTTTGTACCTACCATAAATGTAGATGTTCAAGTGTATACCCTGCTGCAGTCATCACACTTGGGTTATCTTGTTGTCAGGCGGTCCCGCAGTTGGCCTGAATTCCAAAGTCTTGGTCCGGCATCGGTTGCTGTCACTTCTTCCCTGACGTCAGTGCACCTGGGGTATATAAGAGGCATCCAACGCCATTTTCTTCAGTTTTTCTTGCCCCAGATGTCAGGTGACCCCCCAAAAGATGGTCAGTAGATAGTACCAATAATAAAAGCTTAGCACAAACAAAACATCCCTCCAGCTATAATCAAATACACCACAAAGGTTGTATCAGATTTTAAGGTATTGAAAGGTTTTAGTTAGGTCAGAGGGGATGGAGGGAGGGTAACCTGGACTGCAGCAGGGTATATACTCGAACATCTACATTTATGGTAGGTACAAAACTGTACTATGTTCATCATGTTACCCTGCTGCAGTCATCACACTTGGGTAGAATCCCAAAGCTAAGGATGGTAGGTTGAGTCAAACAGGGTTAGAGGAAGCTAGAAGGCCCTGCAAAACTGCAGTGACGAAGCCAGCTGTAGTCTTAGAGTAAAGTGGTAAGTGATAGTGTTTGGTGAAGGTGTGCACCGAACTCCAAGTTGCAGCTTCCAGAATATCCTCCATTTTCTTTAAAACCTCTTCTGCTTTAAACCCAAATAAGACATCTTGCTGTAAGGGTGCATCTAGTAACTTTGCTTTAACATGATCAGGCAGAGTTTGTTCCTTTAACCAAGCATGCCTACGTATAACAGACCCAGTAACAGCTGCTCTACAGGAAGCTTCCAAGGAATCAAATCCACATTGTAAAGTATGTTTGCCCACCTGTTCAGCTGCATGCAACAGATCCTGCATTTCTTTGAATTCAGACTTTTGAGGATGCGTGCTCATCTTTTGTTTTATTTGAGACATAAGGAATTGCTTGTATTTCAGCATGTGAAATTTACAATTTAGTGCTCTCATAGCTAGAGTAGCTGAAGTGTAAACCTTCTTCCCCCACCTATCTAGTGCTCTGGAGTCTCTTTCAGAGGGTACAGGATTTTTAGCCATAGAAGCCTTAGCCCCTTTGGGACCCTGGGAGATTGTCTCTGGGTCAACAACAGGGCTTTTGTAAAGGAATTTTTGTGAGTCAGGCACTCTATAATATCTATCTGGTTTGGCTGGAGCAGGAGGCAGAGAATCTGGATTTAGACTAGATTCTAAGTAAACATCATCCACAATGTCTAAAACTGGAGGGATAGCAAAGTGGTCTGTGTTGGGGCAGTAAAAGAAACTCTCGGAACCTTTTCTTTGAGTCGGAGTAGTCCTGACCTTCCCAGTGGAAATGTTCCCTCATGGTATGTAAGCTTTCCCCATAGGAATAGTCTTCAGGGGGAGAAGCTGAGGGAATGGAATCTTCAGCATCAGAATCTTCATAAGGGGGAAAGGAGTAATCCTGTTCCTCAGAGGAGCCTGAGGAAATAGACACTTGATCAGAGGAGGCATAATCATCCTCTTGTCTAGGCCTTTTGTCTGGGGGGGGGGGTTGGAAACCCCTGATTAAAGAAATCAAATCTTCAGCCATTATAAGCATCTGTTTCTTAGGCATGGGGCCTTGAACTGGAGACTGATGTGCAGTCTTTTTTGGTTTTAGAGGAGTCTTAAGCTTAGCATAAGATTTTTATGGTGAGAGTAGTCGGTCTGAAGACACCTTCTGTAACCAAAGGTGTTTCCGCAGCACCGGCTTCTCCTTCTGTGATGTTGTCGGTAGGGCCTAAAGAAAAAGGCTGCATTGGCCTAGAACTCTTTGCTTGAGAATCTGAAGCGGTCTGTGGTTCCAAATCTGCGGTCATCAGGGGCTGCGTAGGCGCCTCACTGAAAATCGGAGAACCGGCGACCAGCCCAGCCGAGGCCTCGGAGTCTGGCTTGGATCTAGGCTGCCTGTTTTTATCTTTCCATTTTTTATGCACGCCGGTAGTCGGTTGCTCTGACGGCATAGTGTAATTAAATTTCCTACCGAAGTAGTGTCGTGTGAAATCAAAGCGTCGCTTTATAGTTAGCTTATTGAACCTAGCACAAAACCGACAACCAGTGACATCGTGGTCTGGGCCTAGACAAGGTATACAATAAGAATGAAAGTCCTTATGAGGTATTTGCTTCCCACAAGAAATGCAATTGTTAACTTTTTCTGACATCGGACTGAGGCAAGAAAAGGTTCCCCAACGGGGTACTTAGCTTTGAAGACTTTGGACTGAAATTCGATTTGAAAATCTCAGGTGTCGGCTGACTGGCACTTGCGAACTGCTTCTGCTTCGGGCACCGTGTGGCAAGAAAGACTGAAGAAAATGGCGTTGGATGCCTCTTATATACCCCTGGCGCACTGACAACAGGGAAGAAGCGACAGCAACCGACGTTGGACCAAGACTTTGGAATTCAGGCCGACTGCGGGACCGCCTGACGACAAGATAACCCAAGTGTGATGACTGCAGCAGGGTAACACGATGAACATCTTATATATATATCAACCCTGAGATTGTCATACCTTGGAGAAAATGTAATACCCCCAGAAATGACCATCTCAGACTTAATATATATATAAATCCATTTGTCAGCCTTTCAGTCTCCATGTTTTGGGACTCATTTTAGTGAATCCCAACATTTCAAATTGTTATCTTAAATAAGAACTCAGAAATATTTAATGCACACATGGCTCTGGAAATGTGTGCCTCCTGACTAGACACAACCCACCCACACCTTTCTACCCTTCAGAAACTCTGCTTTTCTGTCTAACATACAGGACAACTTTTCATGTCACTCTCTAAAGCATGTTATCTTCTCACTTTTTCATCTCTCAGCTTCTGTGTGCCTTATCTCACCACTTTATTTATTTATTTATTTATTTAAATTTGTTGACTGGGAGTGTCCGACTGGACGTGGGTCCATTTTCAGCGGAGGCCCGGGGAGAAAAGCTCCACAGTAAAATAAATAGACGGTAGTTACATTGGATTACCACTTATACTAAACATCACCCTATCTCCCTCATACAAGGACTTTTATTTTTCTATTTACATTTCCAGTGGAACTTGAATTCACGTGAACTAACATAAATTGTAACAAATTTAGTTATCTTACCATATGTTATTTTTTACATATTGTAGCTGTTTGTTTACTGTGTTATTTTGTTGCTATGTTTTTCTTTTTCTATAGTTTTACATACATGAACCATGTGATATTTTGCAATATTTTATCTTTTCTGTACAATTACATAAAAATGTACTATAATGTTGTGGAGCTTTTCTCCCTGGGCCCCAGCTGAAGATGTTTTTTTTTTTGTAAATGCCCCATCAGATTATCACAGTAAACCAATGAAAAATAAAATGAAAATAAATAAAATTAAAATATAACATTTCTAGTGGCATTTTCATAACCCATGGATAAACTTATGGAAATTACTGCTGATGATTCAGACTAGCGCATTGTCACCTGTAATAAGACTATGCGCAGAGCACATGTAACGATTGGTTATAGCGTCTTGTGAGTCATCTTATGACTATGAGTTCTGTGAATGACAGCAAGGGTAAAAGTTGAAACATCATGTTGGAGAATGCACATCCTTTAGGACAAACTGAGCTTGGATACCCATTATGGTATACATTTCAGATATCCCACATAAGAAGGCAGTGTGTTTATGGACTGAGATTTCTTCTCCATAAAGTTGCTGTTTGTCTTTCGGCTTTTCCCGGTTAGGGGTCGTCACAGCGGAACTCCGGTCCGTTAATGATTGGCAGTTGTTTTTTATAGTGTCGAGTTGCCAGCCCAATGCCCAACCTTCAACAAAGGCACGCCCATTCAACGCATGTCTTTTAAACGCCCACTCGACTGCGGGGAGGACATGCAGACTCCACACAGAAGGCACTCCCAACCCAAGCTGAGAATCAAATGGGAGAACCTCTTGCTGTGAGCTAATTCACTTCTTATGCCCAACAGGCATTATAAATCTGACATCTGTCTGTAACTCACAAGACATTTTCACCCTCGCAGTTTCAGGTATTCTAAAATTATTTGTAGCTGAGCCTGAAGTTGCTAACAGCAGGTATGTTCTTCACCAAGATTCAAGTGTTGTTCATTACAATGTCTCATGTATGGAATGCATTGACTTCAGAAGGAATGAGTTTAATTGAGCTGACTATGATTTTGCCAAAGATGTTGTTTCAGCACTGCATCTAACTCATTGCAGGCATGACTCTGGACCTCCAATGCTTCTAAAATCTTGCACTGTGTCTCTGTAAATAGTAATATATCTGAATGTTTGGTCTTTCTTGAAGAGAAGGATTTGCTTTAGTTCTTCTAAAAATTACTTATGTCTCCTGTTGTCAAAAACAAAACTTAGATCTGAGCAGTCTAGATAACTGTCACCATATTTCTAGCCTATCTTTTCTAATTAATGTATAAACTCAATTGCATTCATATTTCACATGACATGAACTCTCAGATTCTTATTTGTCTGGGTTTAGTGTGCAGCAATGCACTGTGCTTGCCCACATTGACTCAGCTAGTGACCATTTCATGATAAGGGACAAGTGGTTATAGTTAATCTTGGTCTCTTTGATCATGTAGTGTCATTTGGTACCATGGTTCATTCAATCTTAATGAAACACTGTTGCTGTAAATGACATTAACTTTCACTGCAATTGATAATTTGATTCCTACCTCTTGGGTCACACTGGGGGGATGGGTGGACACCTTCTAGTACAAATGCTTCAGTCACCCACTAATATGTAGAGTGGCTCACAACTTGACCCTGTCTCGGTTGTACTTCATTGTGTACATACTGCCACTAAGATAATTATCCAGAGTAGAAGTATACATTATCAGTTTCAGACAGATGATATTTGCCTATACTTCCTCTGTTACTATGAGTAACCATTAGATTTCACTGCCCTAGAAAACGTTTGGATGTTTGCTTTCTCTGAAAGCAATACATCAACTCAAACTCAATCATCCAAAGACAAATGTGATACTTTTACATGTCATTCCACATCCCTTTCTACTTCCTCTCCTTGCACCCTTATTTTCATGTCATCATACCACTGTACTCAGCCCTCATCAGGCCCATCACAGGGTATAATACTCCCTTCACTATGTACCTGACCAGAAATTTGCAGAAACTGGAATGTGCACAAAGGTTCTTTACCAAAAGAATACAGGGAGTAAAAACATCTTATGATCATCATCTCAATGTCCTGTCTCTTTACTCAGCATCATATAGACTTCTGAGAGGTGATCTTTGCTTGGCATGTTAAGTTATCCCTGGACCCTGTTTTGATGAATCTTTTGCACATCCACAAAACAAACAGCATCAGAACTACTAGATTAAAAACTTAAATTTTGCTTGCAATATAAATAGGACATGTTGGAGAGACAGCTATCTTTCCCAGAGAATTCCAGTTCTGGGGAGCGGGCTCACCATCCATGCGAAGCAGAATTCCTCTCTATCTCTTTTTAAGTACAACTTGGAACAATGAATGTGCAATTAGAAATTCACCCCAATCTGGCTCCTATGTCTCTGATGGGCAGATGCAGTCAGTAAATCTCTCCCCTATAAATCAAATATAAATGAAATGTGTGGGTCACATTTTGGTTACATGACTAGGCTTTTAAGGGCTCTAGCATTTGTTAGCCTAGATACACCTATGAACCTATGAGCCTATGTGGAGAATAGACTACTATTCTTACCCTATATGCATGATATGGACCTGATCCCTAACAGAATACAGACAACCTTTATACTATTATTATTATTATTAATAATAATATATTATGAGTATAGCTCAGATCATATACATTTTTACAGATTTGGCCTTAGATATAGTGCTTCACATTTTGGTATCTTCCTAAAGACTGTAATGCAATTTACCTAGAGATTTCAGATGCCACTGAGCACAGAATTCTATGCCTAGACTTTTAATTGGTACCACTTACATGAGTAATATTACAGACATGGCTTGGGTCCTGTACCAGTGACTCACTGTAGCCAGATGTGGTTTTAGGATCCTGGTATTAACTCGCTTGGTGAACACAGTCTGAAAGCTGTCTGTCTTAACATGTTTCTGATCACCATTCCCCAATGATTCCAGTAAATTCATCAGGCGAGGGACTACTGAATGTTTCCATGATCAGGTTGGAAACATCATGTAGAAAATATTTGTCTACCTTGCTCTGGTCTGCTAAAATCAAGTGCATTCCCTGATAACAGGTATGCAGTACCGAGACCTGTTTTTGAAGATTCTGTAAGTATCATTGTTTTTAGAAGGTCTGGCTAAATTGATGTACACTAGCTGTCTTAAATTGCAGTTTATTGTAAACAATTAATTTTGTGGCTTTGACATTATATCATGTATACTGTTAATTCTTTCTCTGTTTAATTGTTTTACTTTTTCTATATAAATGTATACACTTAGGTGTCTTAATTAAAGGCTAAAGAATAAGGAGGGAGAAAGGGAACCCCCTATCATCTAGGAAAAGGATTGGACTTTACAACAAAAGGGTGATACAGTATGACCCTGCCTATCTTTCCCCATAGAAAAGAACCAACAGAGGAAGAAAGGGGAGAAACGCAACCAGCTAGAGGGTTAAGAATGCAGGCAAACTGTAGTTCTGCTGATCACTAACAGATGGCTCTCACAGCAGTTTAATGCAGTAGATGCATCCCTTTTAACCTATAATAATGTCTGGGCCAAAGGAGTAAGACTGACTGAAGATCTGAAGACCATTGGGGTGACTGATTTACTCATAGATGGGTGTTAGCAGACTATATTTGACCTTGCTTCTAAAGCACCTGTGATATTTCTTTCACCTCCTTCTACAAGATCAGAGAAGAAAGTAAAAAAGATGACCTTTATATGAGGAAGGAGACATGCCTGTTAGGAAGGAAAGCACTGATCAAGTACTTCAACCTTTTCCAAAGATATTTTCTTGCGAGATAGATCATCTATAAAAATCAGCCTTGCCTGTGCACAATGACTTCAGCTACAATATTCTGTGCAAGCATATAGCATAGTCTACTGCCCTAGTGAATCCAAGTGACAGCAGTCTGGAGGAGAGACTGGTTGGTCCACTGTGGACAGGGTGAGGAGTGGTCTTCACTGATCTCACAGCTGGAATGTTGGTGGTGCTTAAGTGATCCAGTATTGACTTTGTTAGGAATGACTGGAACCTCAACAGATGAGAAACATAGTTGAGATCCCTAAGCTCCAAAATGCCCGCAAGTCAGAAAAACAGATTATGGTCTCTAAGACTAGTGATGATTCACTGAGACTAGCAGAAATCAGATTAGGCATGACTGGACAATACACCACTACTGTCTGCTAGGGGCAGATGTCTAACAGTACTGCTCTCGGTGACACAACAACATCAGACTGAAAGTGTCTTCTGGCTTCCATGACAGCATCCAGAAAGGCTAAGTCCATATGAGGGATGACTAAGTTGCCTGAAAGTTCCACAATTTAGTCACAACTGAAAGGAGGAGCTATACAAGACCACATATGCAGCAGGGACTCTTTAAAGGTGACTTAATCTGAAGATGAGTCTGAAGTGCCTCGGAGAAAAAGGACCTTATCCATCTCAAAAATGAGGACCTTCACAACATCTGGCATTTCAGGAAAGCTTAGAGAGAGAGAGAGAGAGAGAGACAGAGAGAGAGAGAGTGAGAGAGCAACTCCATTCCCCTTTTAATCCCTCAAAACCAAATCACGTAAGGGCTCATGTAAGCATGCAGTCAGTATGTGTACAAAATTGGGCTGAAAGGAGCTTTCTTAGAAGCCTGCCTGCAAAAAAGGTGGCAACTGGAGGAAAAAATCTTATGTCACACCTGGTGGCTGTGTTGAACTAAGGTCTGCAACAGATTAAATATCACACTCATGACTCTTGTTCACACTAAGACTTAAGCAAATATCTGATTTCTTGCATCTGGGCTATGGATCCTGTGAGGGATCATCTACTATGGCCACCTCACCAAGGACTGACTTGCCCTGTTGCAGCTTGGAGAAGTTCTAGGAGACAAAGTCTTGTCTCTGAGTTACCACAATCTACCACCAGGCCTTTTGAGGTTGAATTGACTCAGGTCAAGCTGGTTAATTGGCAGAAAGACAGCACACCCATGGATGCTTTTTCCTAGGGTGACAGCCAAAGGTACAACTTTTAAATGTCTTAAATCCAACAGGAAAAAATGGAAGACCAAAAGACCAAAAGAGAAGTGAGCCACCACTAGTCAGGGTCATAACCACCCTTTTGAAACCCAAAACCACATGAAAATTGCAAACCTACCTATTGGAGGACTAGTCCAAAGTGATTTATGTTGATAGATAGGCAATGCAATTGAGGACAATACTCTAGAAAAAAGAATTCTCCAAAACTACACTAAGTGAACCAGTGGGGGGGACAAGCCACCACATGCCCCAAAACATAAATATATATTAACAATGAGGCTGCATAGCAGTAAAAAACGATGAAAACGTTCCTGTTACTGAACTAATTTTGTCAAATGTTAGTCACTGCTTTTGACATTGCAGGAATGGCTGTTGATCAATTGAAATGTTCTCCTGCAAAGCTTGTTTGCAGAGTGAAGTCTGCTGGGCATCAAGAGGCATCCTCTCACCAGGCACATAAGAAACCTGCTTCTGTCATCTGTACAGACTGGACAAGTTATATTATTAAAAAAAAAAACAGATACAAATGCAGGGACATTTATTGACAAAAGCATGCCCTAAGATGTGTTACTGTTGAAAAATTCAGTGGCATGGGAGAAAAACACACTTATGTAGCAGATGGGTGTCTGTCATCATAGGCATATATTGAGTGCTGATTTGAGCAGAGGATAAATCTAGCCACAAGACACATCAAGGAGGATCCTCAGTATTAGCTGATAACTGTATTAGTGTTGCTGCCAGTTAACCAAGTCATTCATTTAGATTAGTCAGAGCTTTAATTTTCATATTTGGTGCAATACGTAAAATATTGCTGTGATCTCATTCTAGTTTATGAAAAAAGATACTTTGCTGAGGACTATTACAATTATAAGTGTAGGGTAAATTTATTTATTCATTATTTATTCATTAAGTGAAATTTAGTGTACACTATGCAATATGGACTAATATAATTGCGAGTACAATAATAAAGTTAGTGTTAGTTTATTGCTTTCATTAATAGTGCATCAGTGTAAAAACAACTTACAACAAATAAAGTCAGTGTCATTGCTTCTAGACGCCCCTGAAGATGTACAGGAACAAATAATTTTTTGCAGAACAACATGTTTCATGGGGGAATAACAGCAATAATCACTGCATATTATATAAGCAACTACTTCCATGGAATTAAATGGCATTACAATTTATTTCTTGAGGTGGTGATCTCTATAGTTGGTGTACATTTAACATTTTGCTGATGGCTTTGAAAGAATATTTTCCATATTTAAATCTATATGTTTTTTCAATTTCTTGAGCTGAAGTACTGCCTGGTTCATTGTCTCATAATGAATTTCATCATAAAGGTTATATTTTAAACCATCCTTCAGAAATCTTGTAGGGATATGCAATGAAGAAGCCTCCTTAATCAGTTCTGCATTTCCCATAAAGAAATGATGGAGTGTTTTTGATTCTAGACTATGTATCAAATGGTTTAGTAGCTCTATGACCCTTTCTCTAAGCAGAATGTTCACCCATTGACTTGCAGGTGTCTTATGCAACTGATGGAGCCAAAGAGTTTTCAAATGGTAAGAGCTTAAACTTGTGCACCAGTGTGGTGGTGGTGTTTCTGAATTTCTTTCTTCTTGTTTTAAGTACTTCAGAATCTGAAGGGCTCTTTTATGACAAGCATTCTTAGGTAAAGTCAAATCCTTCTGTTCCAAAAATGCTTTTTCTTGAACTGAAAAGGACAGTCTCCACAAAACATCTTTACAGTGATCCATTTCAAATTGTCCTCCATATATTTTTGCTACAAGGTAAACATTGTCATTTTTTATTGCAGGGACCAAATCCACGGAAATTGTTGGGTTTCCATTCCTAATGATTTTCAGTGTACGAGCAGGTCCTTGTTGTTTAAACACAAGCCTTTCATCTCCTTTAAACACATTGGCTGCCCTATCAGCTAAGGACTGGAACCATTCACGGACAGCCTTAGATGAAAGATAGTGGTCATTACACATTTTTTCCAGAAAGTTACCTGGTTTTCTATATCTTGCTGTTTGTTCAAAAGAAAAACCTGACTCATCTTTTGAGATACAAATCTTTCCAAATGCATTTGGTATATCATCTATGTCAAACTCACATGTGGATAAATATGGAGAAGGCACAGATATTGGAATTAAGAAGTCAAATTCTATTTGTGGTATAACCTTCAGATCTTCAAAAGCACTACCAGTCTGAATAATATCACTGGAAATATCAGGGTCCCCAACAACAGACAGCTCCTGCATTTTGTTTAACAGCTTTTTCACAATATTTTCTGTAAAGACTTTATGTTCTAACAGCTGAGAATTGGGGAAAGCAATCTTGTCTGCTACCTGTTGATAAATTGAAATTGGTTTGCTTCTCTTTCTACAACAGTAAGTAAAAATAATACATAATAACAAAACAAAAGCACAAAACAATAAAATAAAATAAAATAAGCCACTTGCAGGTCTTGGTGGTAATGGAGGCATTGTCCTGTAATAATAATATAATAATGAAAATGCAGAAATATGTCCAGAATAGAAAGAGTAAATTTTTAACCAAATTTGTTAAAATATGACAATGCTTGGTAGAAAATTTAGATAAGCAAAGTATGTTGTGCTTCAGAAGAAATTTTTAAAAGTCAGACTTCTTTTTCTCAGAAATCTTTCATATCTTGTGTTCTTGAACAATATGGTTTAATGAAGGTTCTGGAACACTATGTTTTAACGAAGAATCTTTTGCATTAACAGCTCTGAAACCAGAAAAAGAAAATCAATGTTAATGAAGTGAAATGCAAGCAGACACCTTATTTTTATTCATATCCACCTCTTTGATGTAATTAGATATGTTGTATATTTCTGATTAATTATATATTAATATTTAATGATTATGAATTTAAAAATATGAGTTAAGGCTGAAATAGATTGCTTCTGGATAAGTCAAGGGAAAAGAATATAAAGCAATGTGATGCAATAATTTGCAACTGGTTAAAAATGATATTTGCTTAGTAAAAAGACATATGATGCAACACTGCTACAGTTTAAATGATCACTTAACAAAGGCAAGTGTTTACTAATGGGAATACGCAGAAATGTGCACCACTTTCTTAAAGTGCTTAAGTACAAAATCATGCATTTGAGGAGCATTTCAGATGCATAACTAGACATATTAGCCAGGCTCTGTGAAACTATGTAAACATAAAGATAATGGCACACAACAGATAGTTGTCATAGACACTCCAGATTTGTGAATAATCCCATAAGACTTTAAAAGCATGACAGTGAGGCACAAGGACAGCATGTGCTGGCACAGAGTGTATCCATGGCAGCACTGATGACAGTCAGAAAAAAGTTAAGGTGAGGACAAGGCACAACAAATAAGCACTATAAACTGAAATATATCAACATATTTTATTTTATGCATTCTCTTATGAGGACAAGGCACAACAACTAAGCACTATGAACTGAAATATATCAACATATTTTATTTTATGCATTTTCTTATATGTTCATGTGATAAGCATTGTATTTATGTAAGAAGTAATATTTATTTTGTAGGGACTATAACAGTCTAGGACAATGTTATTGTCTTTTCAAACAAAAAGAACTCAGTAAAGCGTATTGAGTCAAGATATAGATAAAGAAAATGTGTTGTCCTTCCATTTTTAGCAAAAGTGTAGGATACAGATACAAATGTATAACATGGTAAATAACTATATTTGCTATTGTGAAAACATTATTACAACTTGAAGATAGTACTAAACCTTGCCTTTTGACTCTGTTCCACTATTGAAGTCTACTACCTGTAAATTCTGACTAGGTAACATGAGAATTCTTTTATTTTGAAAGTAAGCTTTTGAGGCTCTCCACTGAAGCATGTATTTCTTGAAAAAGGAAAGCTATCTTCTAATATTCACACTAAAGTCAGATTCTAATATTCAAACTAAAGTCAAAGTAAATTATGTTTAGGGACTTATAAATAGAGGGACTGCCTATTAATGCCAAAAATAATTGAAATAAACAAGCTGCAGGAATCCCTGCTTTGCTTCCATGAATATACTTTTGGAGAATGAAATCCCATTTTGGATTTAAAATCCAGAAACAATACCTGAAGTGCAAACTTATTTTCCTTACAGAGATGAGATGTTGATGGAAGATGGTATTATTTTCAAAGGTCCTAAAATTGTTGTTCTTGCTTCCTTACAATATGAATACATCCAAATTTTGCATCATGGTCACCCAGGTTTCAAATCTACCAATAGAAGGGCGAGAAAACTAGTATTTTGGCCTTCTCTCATAGAAGACATTGATGCACTTTCTTCTTTTTCAGATGCAATAGTACTAAACTGCATTTGCAAAAAGAACCACTTCAGCTAAGTCAAGTTCCTGAACTACCTTGGTCAACAGTAGCCACTGATATATTCGAGTGGAACAATTAGCATTACTTATTGTTGGTAGACTCTTATTCAAACAGGTTTGGGATTGACTTACTACCTAATCTAACATCTACTGCTGTTATCAGCAACTTGAAACATCATTTCTCAGTCCATGGTAGTCTACAGAAGCTTCTTTCTGACAATGGTACTCAATTTACTAGTCAGTTGTTTCAGAAATTTGCAAAAGAATGGGATTTTGTACATGTTACTAGTAGTCCAGAATATCCACAGTCAAATGGGCTAGTTGAATGTGCAGTACAAAGTGCAAAGCAATTACTTGAGAGGTCAAAGTGTGATAATACTGATGTCTTTTTGAATTTCTTTAATCTCAGAAACATATCCCATGACAACCTACTTGGCTTGCCTCCTCAGAGACTTCTATCTAGGCAAACTAGAGCAACATTGCCTATTAGTTCCAGTTTGTTGAGGCCTAAAAATAAGAAAAACAGGACAATTAATGCCCAATTATTCAGAAAGTATTCTTTCCAGTAGTCCAGCTATGATAAATCGAGCAGATGTCTTCATCCATTGAAAGAAGGAGAGACAGTGAGAATCCAAACAGCGAAAGATTTTGACTGGATTGGTCATGTGACAAGTATATGTACCGAGCCGAGATCCTACATCATAGAATCTGAGGGTGTGGAGTACAGGAGAAATCACAGACATCTTCTTCCTTTACCAGAATTGATATAACAGCATTGTTCCTGTGATACAGACTCTAGATCTCAGAGCAATCCAGACATTGTTTCTATTGCAGAATGTGTCTTAACTTCTACTTCCATTCCTGATGATGTTCCTGATGTCCCTAAGGTTGAACATTCAGCAGAGACAATCCCAGTTGCTAGACCTGATTCTAATTTTTATGTCTTACGATTTAGTAGTATTTCCAGATCAAGTGTGAAATACACAGCAACCTAGACATAATTGTCTATATGTATATAGTTTTGGATAATTGCATGACAAAGAGTTATTTGTATTGATTGCATGTCAACTGATGTCATCAATATTGCATGTTTTATTTCTCAAAGAGGGAGGATGTAGAATAGAGTGTGTGTGCTGTATCTTTAAGAAGTGTTTCAGGGATGGCACGTGCATATAAATAGCAAGCATGTGGTAGCTTCAGTGCTATTTTGAGAGTGCAGCCAGAGAGTGAGCATGTATGAGTATAATAGCTAGTTTGTTTATAAGTTTATCTAAATTAAAGTTATTAAGCCTCAGTCCTGATGTGTTTGTACATAATAAAGCTGCTTGACAGAACCCACAAAGACTTATCTATTTCATCCTGACTAGACAAGTGAAACTGTGTATCTTTATACAGAAGCATATAGTTTCTGTTTAAACATTAAACAGATCTTTTTTTTTTCTAACCATCTTATGTCTTTTTTGAATAATTTATTTTCAGTTTCTTGTGCAACTTTTTATTGTTTGCATTTTGACTTGGAAAAGGAACAGCTTAGCTTATCTATTTCAAGTAAGTGATTTTCTTATCTAAATCTGAATGCTTGTTATTGATGTTTTAGTCATTAACTTAAGGGTTTATGTACTTTACCTGTGTACTAAAAGGTGTGGTATTTCTCCATGGAAGAGAGACTGCACAGAGCTAATCACCACCATTTGAGTATTTGAAGCCTGGCTAATTTTAAGGATAAGTACTAAGGTATGATCTTATTTTCTTAGTTCTTTTATTTACTGGTAGCGGCCTACCATAATGCTTGGGAAGGATGAGATTGGTGCTGGAGAGTTGCTATTTACTCCATTCTGAGAAATATTGCATGGGTAAGTGTAGGTGTGCAAAATAACTCTAGTCAAGTTTCAGTTACTGCTGGTAAAGCTGCAAGGCACTAGGCTCATTCTAAAGTTGGTGTAATCCTGGGTAGCTAGGGATTATAACTCTGATCTGTAGATGTACAGTGTAAAAATGTGCACTTCATATATTAACTGGGACTAATGGTAATTTAAACCCATACCAATGGTTCCATTCCACATCAGATACTGACAGCAGTTGTAGGAATTGAATCCTATGGTTTCTGTCCATTACATTCTAACTAGTGTCAGCCTATGGGATCATAAGTCTGTCCACCACATACACATTTGTGGTAGCAGGTGGGATTTTATGTATGTTGACCATATAATGAATGGATGGATCTTGTAAACTAGATTTATATACACTGTAAAAAGCTTTGGTCACCAAATAGTGTGTATAACCCTGCAGCCACAAGTTAAATATTCAACAATATATCTTACACAGTAGTTATTTTATTTTCTAGTCAGAATACTTAGGAATCAGGCTATCAATCTCTGAGGAGTATAAAAGTTATCAGTGTCTCATTTGAGTAACAGTGCAGCCAGTACTACAAACAGAGATCTAAACCTATACAAAATAAGATTGAAGGACTGGTCCATTACCCAGTGCTTCCCAGTGCTCTGGAATAAACTCCCTGTGCAGGTCAAACAATGTGATTCTATGTTATTCTTCAAACATAGCTTGTACAACTGGATGAATATCCTTAAATATAGTCCAGGAAGCCTGTATAATTTTTGGCGAAAGTGCTTAATTGTTCTGTGTTTTTGGAGTAATAAACAGCTGGTTTGCCGGTTTCGGTATTTTCTTTTTTCTTTTTTGATTTTATAGTCCAGGGCTAATAGGGGTTCCCCACTTAAAAAAAGGATGTATTACATCAAAGTGGTTATTGGCAAGGTGCACACACTGCTTAAGGTTAACCCTTTTGTATATTTTATGATCCTATTATTGTTTTACTAAGGAATGCAAAATCGTAGGGATTCGACATGCCAGAATGTTAGGAAAGACATGAAAGAGGCCTTGTGTGAGACAACCAAGCAACAATAAGGGACAGAGCTTTGCAGTAAAGCAATTTAGTCCATCTCCAGGTGATCTGAGGATTTATTTAGAATTAAAGAGGTGAAATGCCTGGATCTCAATACAGCTGAAAGAATGAAGCAACTTGAAGTTGATAGGCTGAGGGTCAAATAGTGGGTTGTTAGTCTGCAGATTATTACAACCCTAGCCAATAGATGGAGATCAGGATCAAACCATGTACCTTGTATCTTTGAGGTAAAGACCTTAACCATTATGTCAATCCTACAGCCAAAGATGGTAAGAGCAGATAGAGGAAGACGCTGATGCAAAGGAGAAGCAGCACTAACATGAGAGGACTATGCTGCCCATTTATCAAAGGCAAGTGAGTGGTGGGCACAGATGTCAGCCTTGGTCCCATGGTCAGTAACAGTTTTTTTCTCTCAGTATAAAGAGCTTTATTCAGGCATTTGAAAGGGTGTGTAATCAATTTATTGTTGACAACAGGAAGGGGTTAGGTTTTTAGTACTTCTGCTACAGGGTAAGACAGTGCATGTCATCTCAGAAACACAGATGTGGCTTGTCAGAATTATGGTAAACACTGTTTATATCAGTGTTTTCAGTGCTTTAAGTTGACTACTGAAACTTATAGGAAAATCTCAGTGCATAGAAGAAAGGCTGCTGAGAGCAGGAGAAACTGTGGACCGGATTTACGAAGGCTTGCATGGAGTCTAAGATTAGTGTAAGATGGCAGACAGCCAATATGTCTGCCAAGCGATCCAGCAACAACCGGCAGGGGCGTGCATGAGAGCTTCTAAAGATACTCTTGCACAGACTGTGTTATGGTATGCAAATTACCTCATTTGCTGCTGAAAGCTATGCAAATGAGGGAAATTTGCGATCCAGGAAACACTAACCTGTCCGTGTAAGAGTAGTGTTATTTGCAGAAATGTACTCCATTGGTAATGGAGTACCGTTCTGCAAATAGCTAAACGGAGCTATGACAGCTCCAAATAAAGGATGCATCTAGTTGAGGAAGCATGACAATGGCCAAATATAAGGCCATTGGCATTTGCAAATGTTGTAAATCCTTAAAATCCATTTTTTCCCCCAATCGCCAATGTTTAAGCATAGCGCAATGCCGCGCAAATGTACGGCACTTTAAATAAAATGAAAAAAATTGAAAAATAGCCAAAATGGGCATTTTCACTAAAAAGCTTGTTCTGCCATGCAGGTGAATGGCAGGCTGAAAGCAACATGGCCACTGAGTAGTGGTTGCTAAGGTGGGGGAAGCTCAGTGTGAGAGATGTAACCAAGCATTAGTAGGCAATCCTATGCAAATGAGGATAAGGATAGTGAATCCCAATTTTCCCCGGCATGTGAGCCATGTCCCTAGAGTGTAAGTGTAGGAGTAGGGGAGTAGTAGTGTAGAAGATAGGTGACATCATGAGGGGGTATGTTTGAAAGACTGTAAGCTTATTGGAGCACAGTGGCTTGTGCTTGCCCTGAGTTGCTCAGGATTGCAAGAGGCGTGTCTACTGTTGTCCTAGCTGAAAACAAGAAACCAAAGGCATACGACATGGATATATCTGAAATTTCTTGCAAATGGGCACACAGCGTGTGCGTTTGTGTGCCTGTGTAAGCATGTTTGTGCTTGTTTGCGCGACGCTGCCCTGGGCGGAAACAGAAAGAGAAAAGGAAGGAAAAGAACTAGTACCAAGTTAACCGAGGAGAACTAGCAGAGCTGCCAGGTGAAATATATCAGAATCAGCCAATTACACAGGCAGTAGACTAGCCCAGCCCAGCACTTTAAACTCTGCAAACAGCAGCCTACCCCTGTTTTTTTCCCAAGAACTCTGCAACACTGCAGTATACAAAGAGTGAAAACTTAAAAAGCTTAAGTCAGACAAAATGTTAGGGGCTGCTATTGCTATCATAAACCAACATGTGCAAGATGCTGAGGGTGGTGATGTTGTGAATGCTGCTGAGCAACCCACAGTGAGGAGACGGAGAAGAGTGTACAGACCCAGGATAACCTTCCAAGGGCTGCATGAGCTGGAGATAGTGAAGCGCTATAGAGTGGACAGAGACCTCCTGCAGCAAATTGTTAAACTGTGCCGGCCACGCCTCACACACAGAACCAACAGAGGAGGAACTCATCCCAGTGGATACCAAGGTATGTGTTGGCCTATGAATACTAGCTACAGGTACCTTCCAGAGACCAACTGGTGATATGATGGGGGTTTCACAGGCATCAGCATCCAGGATACTGCAACAGTTCCTGGATGCCATGTCAGCACTTGTCGGTGACCATGTATATTTCCCCAATTACCATGAGGCATTGGCCAGCAATACGCATCTTTTCCACCAAATAGCAGAATACCCAGAGGCATGGGTGCAATAGACTGCACGCACATATACATCAAAGCACCACCCATGAGCGGGGTAGGGTCTACATCAACCACAATGGCTTCCCCTCCATCAACTGCCAGGTCGTGTGCAATGCCCAGGGCATAATAATGAATGTGTGTGCTGGCTGCCCTGGAAGTTATCACGATTCCCACATCTGGCATCTGACGCAGCTGTACCAGAGATTTGCCAATGGGGACATCCCTTACGGTCACCTAGTGGGGGATGCTGGATACACACTGGAGTCGAGGCTGATGACACCCATCAAAAATGCACACACACCCGAACAAGAACTCCATAATGAGGCACACGCACAAACAAGAAACATTATTGAGTGTGTGTTTGAGATGCTCATGTCATGGTTCCAGTGCCTGGACACATCTGGTGCTGCCTTGCAGTACTCACCAACTACATGTACCCAAATTGTCATGGTATGTACCATGCTACACAATATGATCCTGCGAAAACAGATGCAGCAGGAACAGCATGGGACAAACCAAACAGTCTCCCACCATTGCCAAGGCCTGCACAGGCACAGCATGACTCGGATGAGAAACAACCTGAGCCTGCCCCAGTAAGCAGAAGGAGGTGTGCCCAGTATGCCTTCGCCTTGGCAAACAGGCAACTCATAGCACATACGCTGACTCAGTAGGAACCCTGAAATGACACCTCTCTCTGACTCACACATACAATAAAAGGGATGCCTAACTTGACACTACCTGTTTTCCAAACATGTATAGGGAGTGTACTATGTGCATCCAACATAGGCAGCCCTGCAGCACCATCTGAGGCATGATTTCCCTATTTTAAGTAATATAAAGCACTGTTAAGCACATTTTACTGCTATTTAGATTCATAGATTAGTACTAAGCTAAGTGCCCTTGTGGGCCATTTTAAGCCTAGCCAATTATCCCTTGTGAGACTCAAATCCTGCACCTTGTGTTTGTAAGGCAAACGCCTTAACGATTAGGCCACCCTCCCAACCCCTAATTTTGTGGAGCTGTGCACTACACAAACTAGCACAACGTCGAGCAATGTTGAGCAATGTTGGGCAATGTTGGGTAAAGTTGGGCAAGGTTGGGCAAAGTTGAGCAAAGTCAGGTAAACACGCTCACACCTGCTTTACTGTTCCTTAAGCAGTCTGGTCTGCCCAGCAGGAAAATAAAAAGCAGTGACAGGGCTCGAACTCAGGATACTGTGCACTATAGTTACAGTACTGAACCACTAAGCCATGAAATCATTTCACAGACACAGCAGGACAATTGTAGACTAATGCAAACACAAACAGAAGAAGAGGCATATGAGTAATTTCCCCACAGGCCTATGCAGACAGATAGCAGGCCAGGCAGTGTGATGTGGGTTGGGTAGGCTATGAAGTAACAAACTAATATACATGAAATTGGAAGCTAAGATCTGTAGTACATTAATATGCCTCAAGCCAGTATGATAGGCAACAGTACAGACTGAAATGGAGTACCTGACATAGCAGTGCAGGCCTAGCAAATGTGTATAAGTGTCAGGTGAACCCCTCATCCTATGTACACCCACAGTAACAATCATCTGTGCCTCCCGGGTAGAAATGTACAACTAATAGCTGTCCCCCCTGTATGTAGAAATGTTGATAAGTCTATGCAAAGTGACTCATGGAAGCCCTGCAGGCACAGTGTGCTTCCTGTCGATGTACAACACAAAGGTGAGCCCTGAAGTAAAAAACAACTTGATTTTTCACACACGTATAATATATATGTCCATACTGGGCATGCTCACACACTTTAACAAATTTAGCAAATGTCAGTCAACAACATACTGAAAGGTCATACTGGGCACGCTCACACACGTAGGCCATGTCTGAGTACAGCAATGGGCCACACATATCTGGCAGTTGCAGTTCTTACCCCAGAAACCTGTCACTATTCACCAATCCTGCCTTGCGCACACAGTTATATGAAAACAGACCCATATAATACATTGGAATCCTGTCATAATCAAACTATGTACTACAAGTACTTAAGTTGTTCAAACAAAGTGAAAATTCAAAGAAGATCAATAAATCTCCGATCAGTATCATCAATAAACAATGAACACTCCTAACATTATCCAATCCATGTTCTGGCAAAAATATTGTCAAACAGTCCATAGAGAACCATGAAGCTTTATTTCGCTATGTCATAAATATCAATGTAAACTCATATATGTTCTGAGTCAGTGGAAACTGTAAATGATTACATGTACATGACTCACATTGCCAACATCTTGTCAGACAGGTTCATACATATTTACCCCCCCTCTCACTGACAAAAGGACCCATTATCATACCTGGAGATTGTGAAAACCCAGAAATCGCATATACAATGGTTAAACAGCTCTTTCCAAACCTAAAAACACGGCGTCTATGGGATGACATGGTTTCCCTAGCTGTGTCATATGTAAACTCCAAAACAAACAGGCCCTGCACCTGTACAGTCTGTTGAGACTCACTCTCTGTACAGGATATGAAACTGTTGAATGAGATACAGCAATGTTTGGCACACTCCACAAGTGTTGGTGCACAACAGACCATGGGAACTATTGTCTTATAAGCCTATTAAGCGTGATCTGCAAGGCCATGGAATCCATCATGATGAACTCATAAACAGAGCTATTGGGAGCCTACAAACACCCAACCCTACCCATTTTGGTTTGGTCAGGGGCAGATCATGGTTCCCAAACCTGCTAGACTGTTTTCAAGGCAGTCACCCAGGACATACATCAATGAAATAAGCTACACACGTTCCACATAGACCTTGAAAAGCCCTTTTCCAACATCCCAGACACATGTCGTATCCACAAAATCAACAACCTGTGCATAAATATGTATGTCATCTGATGGATTGCCAACTGGGGCACAGATAGATCCTACAAGGTAAGAATTGTGGTCTCCTGTTCAAGCTGGCAACAACTGCTGTCCCCCATGGCTCAGTGCTGGGCCCCTCCTGTCTGGTGTATATTTTTCAGAAATACAGTCAAACACACGAGGGCTATGTTTAGCAAAGTTTGTGGATGACTGCAAAAAAGTTGTCATAATCGATGTTTGGGACAACAGAGACATCCTTAAAAAGGGTCTCAGTCAGACAGATGTGGTGTCAAAATTATAGCCTCGAGCTACAGTCATACAAATACCACATAAGTGCCAACACACTAAATATGGAGGTGATAATAAGGGATCTATGGACACATGTAGTCATCTCTACTTCCAGAAACACATTCACAAAGTGGTTAGAAAATCATGCGATGTGTTCCCACAAACTGCCAAGGTCTTTGCATGTAGGTCAAAGGAGGTTCCCTCTACTCATCAGTCATCAGACCCATCAGAGAGTACCACAACACACTTGCGATGAATCTGACTAGGCACCTTCAGCAGCTGGAAAGACCACTGAAGTACCTCAACAAGAGGATTACTGGCCTCAAACAGTTGCCCCATGCAACAAGACTGAATTTAACTCAATCTGTACTCTGTTGCATACTGTCTACTCAGGAGATCTCTGCCCAACAGACAGGTCCATGTCAATGCAGAACTGATGTACATGCGCTATCTGAAGTAAACTCAAGTTCATTGTACCACATGCTCTAGGGATATCATCATCACAACATTAAATAGAACATGTTGGAGGGATACATTACTAACTCACAGACTTCCCTTGCTTTGGAACAGGCTCCCAACCGACATTAAGCCAAGACCCTCACTGACACTCTTCCAGAGGAGCCTTGATAACTGTATGTGAAACTGAACTGTTACCCCATGGATCACTTCATCAGCTCTACTACACAGAGGCCTAGGGAGCTAACTCCATGGGTGGTGATAGCTGCACACTCTGTCCATACTAATATATGCCTTCAGGCAGATAGCTTATTACTTACCTATGTATCTATATATATATATATGTAGGGGGAACACAGTATAATAAGCCAAAGATGGATGGGAAGAGATGTGTGTATGAGGGTGACCATGACAGAGAGCCATCCAGGACACCCAGCACACATCCCAATGGCACAAAAGACATGAGGTGCACATCTCTCCCACTGTACATAACAGCCACCAGTATCTGTAAGCATTACAGTGTATGTGGTCCATGTGCCTGCTGTACAACATGACTGTACAATGAAGTACACATCTACTATCTGTAGACATGTATCTGTCACATAGGTTCATAGGTATGTAGTAGACTATCTTCACAAAGGCATATATCAGCCTACGCAAGCTGTGCAGCTTTCACCATACCATTGGGTAGTTTCCCAAGGCCTAGTTCTAATAGTTAGTACCCTAAGCCCCTTTCTAGTGGGGCTGTTGATGTGAAGCCAGGCCTGAATTGTCTGTTTACCATCCACTCATCAAGGTTCCAATTGAAGAGTGTCACCGAGCGGTTCTCTCTGATGTACATGGGGACTCTGTTCCACAGTAAGGCAAGTGTCTGGGATGGTACTCTATCCCACCAACATGTTGTATTTATCATTGTGATGAGGTTCATATCCCTGGAATGTGTAGGGCGACTCAATGTTGTTATCTATAGATGGAGCATGTTCAACAGTTATGTGTTGGACATGGCTCTGTATGTTAGGCAGAGTGTGCTTCTGAGTAGGCGGTATGCAACGAAGAACAGATTTAGTTTTACAAGTTGTGTTGCATAACACAACTGTTTGAGGCCAGCAGTCCTCTTGGTGAGGTACCTATGTGGTCTCCACAGCTGCTGGATATGCTAAGTTGAGTACATCCAAAGTGGTGCACTGTACTCAATGATGGGTCTGATGACGTAAGAGTAGAGTGCCAACACTACCTCTTTGGATCCTGATGCAAACCCTTTGTTGATTAGGTGGGCCACATAGAATCTCCCAATCACTTTGGCAACATGGTTGTCAAAGGAAAGATGACTATCTACTTGTGTCCCCAGATCCCTTATCACCTTGTCATTTTTAAGGGGGTAACACCTATGTGGTAGTTTGTGGGTATTTTGTTTTCAACAAAGAGGATCACTATGCTTTCCTCCACAGTGAGCTTGAGGCCATGATTCTGACACCACACATCTGTCTCATAGAGTCCCTTCTGAAGAATATGTCTGTCTTACAGGGAACCTATTATGGCAAACACTTTACAGTTTCCAGCAAACTTAGTCAACCACAACCTTCCTGTGTTGGCATGTACATTTGGAATGTATATACCAAACAGGAGGGACCCCAGGACTGAACCCTGGGGGACACCAGTCATTACCGGTGTAGAGTCTGACATGTAGCCAGTAACTCTTAATGTGTGGGATCTATCTATGAGCCAGTTTGCAATCCATCTTGTGATGTATGGATTCATGGCCAGGTTGGTGAGTTCATCTATGATACCTGACTGGGGAATGGTGTCAAAGGCCTTAGCGAGGTATAGGTAGGCTGTGTTGAGCTCATTTCAATCATCTGTAGCCTGGGTAACTGTCAAAGAAATCTTCCCAGTTCAGGGGGTGTGGTCTGCATTTGACAAAGCCAAACTGGGAGTGCTCAACTGTGTGAAGGTTCCCAATCTCTGTATTGTTGACTTCTATTATAATTGGCTCCATTGCCTTGCAGAACACACTCGTCAGGCTCATAGACCATGAATGCCAAGGGGTTTTTGTGGCCCCACCCCTGTGGAGTGTGAAGAACGTTGCTGTGCAGCATTCTATGGGTACATATCTTGTAGAGAGCATGAAGAGAGAGGTGTATGTATCCTTGATGAATATGGATACATCCTCACCCTATGTGCTATGATTCAGGTTCTGATGCTGGAAGGTATGGAATGAGTAGTATCCTGGTAGTGCTGGTGTGCTGTCTGGACCCTTGAACTAGGTTTCTGTTACTGCACAGATATCAATATTCTCCATAATGAGAAGTGCCTCGAGTGTGTGCACCTGGAGGCTGAGACTTCTGGCAATGAGTAGCATTTAGCTCACTTTGTGGTTATTTGTGTTGGTTACGGGGTTTGGTTTGTCCTGCTTGACCGGTGTTCCACACCTGAAGTCAGCACCTCATTGGTCCCATCTGACCATAAGCTAATTACCCTACATATCCACATTCTGGACCCACACCCCCATTAAGGAAACCATGTTAAAAATGTCTCCAAAGCCAACTTCATGCTTTTTAAGACAGAAGTGCTGAACTGCATGACACCCATGCAGATGGACAATACAGTTACGACTACTGAATCCTTCACAATTGCACTTTATAAGCACCTACATGACTGCATGCATTGTGCTATCCCAAACAGAACCAAGACGCTATCCTCCAAGAAAAGGAAGCCAATCTGGTGTTCCCCTGCCATAAACAAACTGCACAACAGAAGGAAGAAACTGTTGCAAAAGAGGGAAAAATCCCATGAGTGGAGGAGCTTCATGGTCAACATCAGTAAGAAGCTGTGATCCCTGATAAAATCCTCCAAAGCTAATTATGAAAACAAAATTGACACTGATTCTAAAGACAACCACAAAGCATTCTATAACTATGTCAAGAATATCAATGGCAACACTCAGATCTGCTCTGAGTTATAGCACAATGGCACTAAATATACAGACCCAACTGATACTGCCAACATCTTGGCAGATAGGATCAGTGCTAACTTTACCCCCTCTCACCCATGAAAGAGCACATTTTTATAACGGAAGACTGCAAAGTTGCTGTCATCATGGCTGCACAGGTAAAAAACACTCTCCAAAGCCAGGAACGCAGCATCCATGGGACCAGATAACATCCCAGGCTGTGTTCTACACAAACTACAGAACAAAGAGGCACCACACCTATGTACCATGTTCAGTCATAGCCTCACCTCAGGCTTTGTGCCTGCTGAATGGCGCACAGCAACAGTTATCCCACTACACAAGGGGGGAGCCACCATGGACCACAGGAACTAGCGGCCCATTAGCCTGATGAGCTTGCTCTGCAAGGCCATGGAATGTATCATCATATAACTTATAAAAAAAGACATTGGTAATCTCCAGACTCTGGACCACAACCATGTTGGGTTTGTAAAAGGCTGATCATGTCTCCTAAACCTGATAGATGTCATTGAAGCAGTCACCAGAACTGTAGACAAGGGTAAGGTGGTTCACACAGCCTAAGTAGATCTTGCCACAGCTTTCAACACCATCCCCCACTCTGGAATTATAGATAAACCCACTAAACTAGGTATAAATCGCCATGAACTACAACATAGGTTCATAGGTTCATAGGTTCATAGGTTCATACTAGGCTATCTGCCCAAGGGCATTTATAAGCCTAGCCCAGAGTTTTGTGGCTTTCGCCACCCCTTTATTTTGAGGGATACTATGCCCATTTTTTTGTTGTGCCTCTGTCTAGCAGTGACACTGAGGTAATCCCTGGGGTATATCTGCGATCTTCCATCCATTGGTCAAGATTTCTCTTGAACAAGGCCAGCGAGGTGCTCTGCCTCGCATGTACCGGGATTTTGTTCCACAGCATAGGGAGTCTCTGGGTGATGAATCTGTCCCTCCAGCACGTTCTATTAATAACCGTGTCAAGGTTTAAGTCTCCCGCCCTTGTAGTTCTGAGGGATCTAGTTTTTTTGAGGTGAAGCATGTTCATCAATTCCGGGTTGGACATGGCCTTGTATGTCAGGCACAGGTCACCTCTGAGCAGACGGTAAGCGACTGAATAGAGCTGGAGTTCCTTCAGTCGGCGGTAGTATACTTAACACTGAAAGTGTGATAAGAGACCTTGGATCACAGGTGGACAGTGGACACACCTGTGATAATCACATCCCCACAGTAGTCAGGAAATCCTTCTACATAGCACACCTCATCACAAAAGGTGCCTCATGCAGAATAGAAGAGGACATTGTTCCCCTCTACTCATCACTCACTAGATCCATAATAGAGTACAATGCCCCTTTTGCTATGTACCTCACAATACATCTACAACAACTGGAAAGCCTGCAGAAATACCTCACAAAGAGAATTAGTAGCCTGAAATACATGCCATACACAGACCATCTGAAAATGCTCCAGCTGTACTCTCTCGCGTATCGCCTACTCAGAGTTGATCTCTGCCTAACATACAAAGCTATGTCAAACAAAGAGCTGTTGGACATGCTCCACGTAAAACACTCACAATCCCACTGATCTTCAGCCCCAAAACCCAGATTGAAATACAAAAGGAAGGGGTGTATCCATTTACCTTATGGATACCCACACCTTCAGGTTAGTGGCACAGCATGAGGTCTTGGAGCCCATCCAAGTGCAACTAACATTGGGCGAAGCTGCTTATCAGATCACCTACCTTGTCTCAGGAACCTCACTCATTATTCCTGGGAACACTGGAAAATATAAAGGTCCTACCAAACACCATTATATGAGGAGATTACAACTACCCAAACATTGACTGTGAGAATTACTCGTGTACAACGTCCTTTGCCCAATGTTTCCTAGAGTTTAAAAACTCATACGCCCTGGAACAGCTGGTCACCATGCCCACTAGAGGTGACAACATACTGGACCTGATCATCACCAACATGGGGTACCAGTGTTCCACACCAGAGATAAACCCCTCACTGGTAATATCAGGCCATAAAGCAATCATACTGGACATCCACATCCTGCCCCCCCCAGTCAAGGAAACTACTGTGAAAGAATTTTCAAAAGCAAACTGCACACTTCTCAATACCAAAGTGGAAAGTTCCAAAGCCCCCTTGCTATAGGATAATGCAATACAACCTGCAGAATCATTTACAAGTGCATTCTATGAGCATCTACAGGGATGCATGGATCGAGACATCCCAAATAAAACCAAGACGCACTCCTCCAAAAAGAAGAAACCAATCTGGTGGTCATTGCCCATAAATAAGCTATACAACAGAAGGAGGAAACTAACACATGATAGAGCAAGCTTCACAAAAGGAAAGGCATCACTGATCATTATAAGGAAAAAACAATGATCGCTCATAAAATAATCCAAGGCCAGTTTCTAAAGACAAATTGCCAAGGAATCTAAGAATAACAACCACAAAGCCTTCGTTAGCTATACCAAACATTTAGGTGGCAACGCTCAAATATGCAAAATGGCAAAAAATACACTGAACCAACTGACATTGCCCACATACTTGTGGACAAGTTCAACGCAAATTTCACCCCCCCCCTTACCCCCAAAAGGGCCTATGTCCATCCCAGAAGAATGCAGAACCCCAGACTTCATGGACATGCAGGTAAAAACAGCTCCCTCCAAAGCTAAGAACACAGCATCAATGGGACTGGATGGTGTCCCAGGCTACGTCTTACACCAGCCCCAAAAGGAACTACACCTTCACCTACATTCACTGTTCAGACTCAACCTTACCACAGGCTATGTGCCCAAAGAATGGCATACAGCAACAGTCATCCCGCTCCACAAAGTTGGTGCCACAACAGAACCTGGAACTATTTCCCTATAGGCCTACTCAGCCTGGTCTGCAAAGCTATGGAGCAAATTATCATGGAATCCATAAACAGAGACATTGGGAACCTCCAGACACTGGACTCTACCAAAGTTGGCTTTGTTAAAGGCAGATCTTGCCTCCTAAACCTAGTTGACTTCTTTGAAACAGTTACCAAGGATATAGATGGAGGTGAAAGTAGTCCACACAGCCCACCTGGACCTCACTAAGGCCTTTGACACCATTCACCACTCTGGCATAATGGACAAGCTTATCAGCTTGAACATTAACCCCTACGTCACAGGATGGGTGGCCAACTGGCTCACAGATCAAACACACATGGTCAGCGTTGCAGGTGCCATGTCTGACTCTAAACCAGTCACAAGTGGCATCCCACAGGTCTTGGTCCTGGGGCCCCACCTGTTCAGAAGATACTGCTCAGAGGTACAGGCAAGCATGGGAGGAGTATGGCTGACCAGGTTTGCAGATGACTGCTAACTGTGGTACATAATCGACTCTATGGCTTACACAGACATCCTCCAGAAGGGTCTTACAGAGACAGATACCTGGTGTCCAAACAATGCCCTCAAGCAGAATGCCAAAAAAATGCATAGTCATCTCCTTTGGATAAAACAAAATGCCCACAAATTACCACATAGGTGGTAATCCAGTATGTACAGAGAATGTAATTATGAACCTGGGGACCCAGGTAGATAGTAAACTCTCCTTTGATGATCACATTGCCAAAGTGTTTAGAAATTCCTTCTATGTAGCCCACCTAATGTCACCTAATGTAACCCACTTTGTCAAGTCTGATGATGTCACCATCCTACAAATATACCTGTGGAAAGGAGAACTCCCAGTAATGTATATAGCATGTCGTGTAAATGCATACTGCTGTAATATCATAAAGTAATTAAATAGGGGTTTGAATCCTGTACTTGCCAACAGTGTGTGTCTCCTTGGAGAGGTGCAGTCGTTTTGGAGACTACTGAAACACCTTAAAAGTGGTATACTCATCTTTGTCAAGTCTGATGATGTCACCATCCTACAAATATACCTGTGGAAAGAAGAACTCCCAACCCCTTCCCCCCCAAAAGAGCAAGTATCTATCCCGGCAGAGGGCTGCCTCCCAAACTTCTCTGATGCTCAGGTGAAGGCTGCCCTCTCCAAAGCAAAAAACACTGCTTCCATGGGACCAGATAGTGTCCCAGGTTGCATCCTACATGAACTCCAAGAGGAAGTAATCCCTCAAATAAAACAGCTATACAATCTCAGCCTCAATACAGGATATGTGCCCACAGAATGGCGTACAGCAACAGTGGTCCCACTCCACAAATGTAGAGCCTCTACGGACCCTGGAAACTATCGCCCCATAAGCCTGACTAGCTTAGTCTGCAAGGCTATGGAGAGGATCATCATGGAGCTCATAAACAAAGACATTGGGGACCTACAGACACTAGATCCCACCCAGTTTGGCTTTGTCAAGGGCAGATCCTGCCTTTTGAACCTGGTTGACTTCTTTGAAACAGTCACCAAAGCCATAGATGAAGGGAAGATAGTCCACACAGCCTATCTGGACCTTGCAAAGGCATTTGACACAATACCCCACTCGGGCATCATAGATAAGCTATCCAGCTTAAATATCAACCCCTATGTCACAAGATGGGTCGCAAACTGGCTCAAAGACAGAACCCACAGAGTGAGAGTTGCTGGATCCATGTCAGACTCGAAACTGGTCACAAGTGGTGTCCCACAGGGTTCTGTCCTGGGACCACTCTTGTTCGGTATATACTTTTCCGAGGTACAGGCAAATGTGGGAGGACTATGGCTCACCAAGTTCACAGATGACTGCAAACTGGGCGCCATAAGCAACTCTCCAGCTGACACAAACATTCTTCAAAAAGGTCTCACAGAGACAGATAACTGGTGCCAGCGCCATGGTTTAAAGCTAAATGCCAAAAAATGTATAGTCATACCCTTTGGCAAAAACAATGTGCCCACAAATTACCACATAGGCAGAAACCCATTAAGTACAGAGAAAGTTATTAGGGACCTGGGGACCCAAGTTGATAGCAATCTCTCCTTTGAAAGCCACATTTGGTAATGCATACTGTGGGCTATAATTCATTCTCCAGATGACGCACACATCCTCCAAAATGGTATCATACAGACAGATACCTGGTGTCAAACCCATGCAGTAAAGCTATAAGCCAAATAAAGCATAGTCATCCACTTTTACAAAACAATAGTATCCCCAGAGTACCACATAGGTAGTAGCCCCCAAAATGTGGAACAGGTTCTGATGCATACATAGAGCCATGTGTTAAGTAAGCTCTCCTTTGATAATCACATATCCAAAGGGTTTTGGCAAAATGGATGATGTAGGCCAGGGATCACTGCAGTGGCTACAGATACGGGACCTGTGCCTGGCAGGGGTGCTACAGACAGTATCAGGTACTAATCCAGACTGGGTACTATCCTCAGAGGTTGACATATGCCCACTGGATCCAGGTCCCTGCTGGGACTGGCCAGAGCCACGTGCACGTGGTCTTCTAGGATGGTCTATGGCAGCTCCCCCCAACATTGCTGGGGCTGTTACTGGCACTACAGAAGTGGCTATGACTTGATGGACGTCCACGGCAACTGCCAGCTGATGATGTTGCTGGCATATATCCACGTCGATGTCTCAACCATCCTGCACTGTCCTGACACATGGACATGACATTGTGGAGGACATTTAATGTCTCACTCCAACGTCTATCAATGACCTCAGTGTAATTACATATGGCACCTGCCAGGTCATGCATACTGTCATTTACAGAGGTGTTATGAGCCCTCTGTGCCCTTAGTCCCTGTCTGGTGTACCGCTCCATATGTGCCTGTGCCTTCATGACAGCCTGGAACATGTGTGTGGTTGTAAGAGTTGTGGCATGTCTGCCAGGGGCTTGATGACCAGCAGTGCTCTGATGAGAACCCCTGGGCATCTTCCTATGTGGTACAGTTACAGATATCTGGCTATGGCTGCTGTGTCCTGATGCATGTGCCATAGATACTACACTGTCCTGGCCAGTGCCGATTGTATACTGTCCCTCTGCTAAAGGCATTGGTAATGATGGATATACAGGCAATATGACTGTGTGCATGGATGGGGAGGAGACTTGTGTGCTGTCAATTGGTGGCCCAACAACAGACCCTGACAAACCTGCCTGTGCCTCAACACACCTATCCTTATTATCACTATCTGTGTCAGTGACATCAGGTTCCCTGCTGCATTGAACCAGCCCCACCTCAGGACCTGTGAGAGGAAAACAGGAAACACACTTTAAGACTTGTACTTGATGTCAGACCACATGCACACATGCACATGCACACATGCACACTCACACACGCACATGCGCACATGCACATACACATATGCACATACACATACGCATGCACACATGCACATGCACACATGCACATGCACACATGCGCACACACAAATACACTCCTCACTAATGCAGACACACACACACACACACACACACACACACACACACACACACACACACACACCACCAGCAATCTCAGAACAAACTCAATAGCAGTTGATGGTGGGGTACAGTATCACAAGTAAAACAGTCATATCACACATGTCAGCATGCAGAACATGTGTTGCTCAACAGCATGCAGTGCAAGTGTAGACAGTCATTGTTACTAACAGTATACATGGCTTTGATGCATGCGTTTTGTTGTTCGGTGATTAGCCTCCCCCTGGAATGCAATGCATACATGGATACAACACTGCTGTGCAAGTATTCAAAACTCTGTAATGTACTGTGCACCATAACTCACAGGTCTACATACCATGGCTGGATGTGTATCTGTGTGTCACATAGATATCCAATTCTGATTAGAGCCTCTGTGTCTTTTGCAAATAATTCTGGACACAGTTTTAGCTCGTGCATGATGTGTATACACACAAGATCAGTGGTGCATGTATAACTGATGGAATACCATTGGTCCACATACCCAATGTATAGTAGTTATGGTGAGTGTAGATCATATTGTGGACATGCCAGTGTCATCCATGACATGGCATGCTAAAACACAACTGCAAATTTAAACATCACACATGCCCAATGTGTGTCATATGACATAGCCACTCAATAGCATCACAAGACATATATGTGTCAGTTGTGCAAATGGTGATTGGTAGGAATATTGTTTACAGGTGCACATGTTTGCACACACACAACATTGAGGTGTATAGCAATGAAGTCTATATGTAGTACTGTTGTTACAATAACTGGATGGGGTGTAGTACCATAAGCCATCATCATGAAGCATTATGTGGTCACTCAAGGCTAAAAATGTGTCCCAAATCAGCACCTATCATGCTGCACTGGAACTGCACTACCATGGCTACATTCACCATTTCACAACCAATTGTTACATGGGTTTGTAAGGAGGCCATTAAGGAGCATTCCCTAAATTTAATGTGTTGTGTGTTGCAGAGTGTTTCACTGCCCCATGATAGGCTGCTGCCCTTCAGGTATATTATGTGTGCTGTGTGGATGACATTTGAGATACTGGAGTGTGACTTTACAGAGTGTTTGTGAATCCTTCATGTGTAGCATGTTAACATGTTCTGTGTATGACATAGATGTGTATGTTATGTGCATGTTGTGTATCGACTCTGCCTATCCAATGGTCACTACAGTGTAGCCACATTTGTTTGAGATGGTCTGTGTATTGCATGTGTTTGAGGCAGCTAATCACATTAGTGAGATGTGCGTGGTCTCACAGCAAACATGCACAACATGCATTATGGGTAGGTGTGTTACATGTGTACATGGCCTACAGATTAACTATGATATGCACTTTTTATTTGCAATAATAAATGTAGAACACACTCACCAGCATCTGTCCACTGCCTTGCTGTCACACCAGAGGGACCTACATAGATATGAGGCAGTTTGTCAGTGGCAACAACTGTGGCATTGCTACTGTGGGTTTTCAATCTTACAGTAGAACAGTTTACATTCACAGACCTACAGATTATGTTCCAAATGATCAGTATTGCACAACAACAGGCTCCACATCTTCTAACTACACAATACACATCTCATGTATGCATGATCTACCAATAGAGGTAACAGTAGTCTACAGATATGCCATGTTACCTACATGTTCCATGTGTTCTTGCTGGGTGGCTCCAACCTCAATCATGGTAAATGTCTGCGGATGTTGTTGGGCAGGTGCCACCAGGCTCAGGAGTAGCTCCTCCACTCTGGTAAGGGGGGGATGGATGTTAACCCCACCACCTGTTGCAAGCTGTTGTCTCCATACATCAGAAGCATGTTGATGGACATGTCTAAGTAGATCACTGCAGTGGTGACGTACCTGCTCATATGTCCAGTTATGCAGGCCTACCTCGTTAAGCCTCCGGACAACATCTTACCACATTGCAGTATGCTCCTGCTGGTCTTGGCTGGTTCTGGAGAATAGTAGGCTGTAGTGCTGAGTCATACAGCTGGTAAGAATCTCATCTTCAACACTACTGTAGCTAGGATTTCTACAGTGTGCCATGATCCCTGGAAGACATAAAGAAAAGATATGTATGAACAAGTCATATGGCACATTTAACATTATACAGTATCACTGAACTGCCATATATAGCAACCTATTAGCTGACTGAGATTAAACACTTTCACTACCACTTATCAGTGCTCACCCCACAACTGCTTGAAAGTGCCTGGCACGCTCTATATAATAAACCATGTTCTGCACAGCAACAAAATAAAATCACTATATAATACTATACAAGAGTACCTGGCACATTCTATGCAACACAATGCACCACCTAGCCACAGCAGATATAGATCAAGCCAATGCATAAAGAAATATGTCATCAATCGCAATGTTTGTAAGGTCCAGTTACAGTATTACCATTATACCACACAACTTGTTGATGGCAAACCCGTGGCCAAAATATGTGCACAATTGTGAATATATGTGCTATACTGCTGTAGTTAACTATAAATGTTGCTAGATACGCAGTTATATGTTGTAACACACATATGACAGAGGACATGTTACAGGCATACCCCCACACACATCAGACATAATTACAAGACACTAAGGTATGGCAACCCAGATAATTTTTATGTGTGTACCATACAGTACTGTGTGTCAGTACTTACAAAACCTTAAGCTTGAGGAATGTAATCAGTGATGACTACAGGGACTACACAAAGCAGTGGTTCCAAGCAATGTGGACATACACCATACTTTGCTGTTTAGGCCCAGAGCTTCAAGTAGCACTACAGTACATGCAGGATTTGGATTCAACATCAGTACCAATCAATAAGCATACATGTAGTGCTTTATCCTCCAATGACACACCCCAGTTAACACCAAAGGACTACATCAGACTGTATGCCATAGTGCTTTATCTGCCTAGCAACAGCATACACAGCTTTTGCTGGGATCAAAGCAAGGACCCATAATACCATGACAGAAACAGTTTCCCACTAAGCTATTACACAACTACACATATTTGACATATTCACCAACACAGTGACCATCACACTCAGTTAACTTTACATAGAATCTATTGCAACAAGTAGATGTGGGTGTGTATGAGTATATATGACTCTCTCTCTCTCTCTCTCTGTATATATATATATATATATATATATATATATATATATATATATATATACGCATCCATTGGTGTACATATACATATAGGCACATATACAGTCCACCTTTCATGGTGGGAATATCAATTATACAAAGGATGTGAGGTATACAGTAATGTAATAATATCGCACAGTCTTGTGAGAGATGCATTGAAAGTGTACACAGCCCAGGTAGCTTTAGCAGGCCTCACTGGCTGCAACATTGCAAACTGAACAAAACACCCACAGTGTTTAACCACCACATGTCATATACCAGCACTGTATGCTGTCTTGTTTGTCACACACTAAAACCTACATACAAATAGCACATAACAACCTTCACCAACATATATATGTCCACCCTTCACAAACAGTTGCAATATGCCCCTTGCTCTATGCACATATACAGATGTTAATATATATGACACATATATATATATATATATATAAATGTGTTTGCCATACACACACAAGGTCCACACTGTTGTAAGTCCCTGGACCTCACAGCTGAACTGTTGGGCCTTACTGCAACATGAACAGGTGTCACATGTGAACATACCGTAACAACAGAGGGGGTATATATAGCTCCAAATACTAGATTAGCATATTAGCCTGGTACAGCAGTTGCCAATGCTAAGCTACACTTTAATATGACTATCATGCATATGTTACTCTGTCACACCCATGTTTATATAAATGTTTGTGCTAATCCCCCAAACAGCCATTGGCTACACTACTGTACAGAACACAGATAACATGGATCAGATGTTTGACATTTATTGCTGAGCTACACATTTCACAGTTATGTCCCACTGCCCACAGGTACACACTGAATTGTCCATGTCAGTAGTTAAGCAGGACATCTGTGCATAGATACGTACTGCTGCCACATATGAATGGTTTAAATTATGTAGAGTACTCTTCAAAAACATCTACTACATGCCAGTAAACACTTATCTGTTACATACCTTTCCTTTGTATGAGATGGTATTATTTCTTTTTCCTTTTGCTTTTCACTGTCTCTCTCTCTCTCTCTCTCTCTCTCTCTCTGTCTCTCTCTCTGTCAGTCTCTGCAATAGAGTGATTGAGTTTATTGGCAGCAATTACAGCCTGCTTTTATAGGTATTTGCACATGTAACATGTGATGGCCTCTGCACTAATTGGTGGCCACCATTTGCTAATTGCATGCAGCCTGCTGTGTGGTAATTGCAGTAATCACTGTCATAGCAACCCAATGCTATAAATTCCTAACTCAGGTAGGCGTGGCCCTTTCAGCTTTCGAAGATGGAGATCATGCTTGTTTGCTGTGGATATTGTTGTTTAAGGCAGAAGATTGGCATAGTTCTTATATCTGAAGCCAGGGGTGTAGCCAGTGATTTAAATGCTGTACTCAGACCTGAATGTTGCTGCTTCCAGTACACACTTGTCAGTGTAGAATTGTACTCACCCCTCAAAATGCTAACCCAAGATACACGGGAGTATGTACTTTCTTTTCTAATTGTACAATTAACTGCCATACAAAACTAGTTATTGAGATGCATTCCTTTAGTACATGAATTGTTTGTGAACTGCTATACTGTGAATATTAATTTACTCACTTCTGAACAGTTTGTGCTTTTTTAGTGTTGACATTAGCACAGGCTGCTCAAGAAAACTGGACAAATTTCAGTGCTGAGTATGCCTACCTACATCCTTGGTAGACCCTGAACACACAGGTATATTCTACATTTTGGTAGGGGTGCAGAAGTACAGAGAGCATTATGTATTATTGTGTGAATTTTATCTTGCTGAACTTAAAGGGTTGCTGTGTACCTGTTAGTTTATCAAGGCAAGTGGTCTGTCTGCGTAGCTCCCAACTGTGGACCTATCCACATGGTAGTCAGAGGTTAGCCTGTTATTCTTTGTCTGTGCACCACACCGGTCTTTTCAGCACTGGAACAATGGCATTGTTACAGTTGGTTGCTACCAGTACATGGCTACATCCTTTTGTATTTCAGTGTTGTACTCCTACATAAGGGTATGCTTCTGGAACTCCTTCCAAAGCTATTTGCACAGTGTGTAACAGAAGAAAAGCTGATATGCCTGTGTGTTTCTCCCTCTGCCAGGCCTCTCAAACACTCAGGTACATATTTGAACAGACTCTGAAAAGTAGGTAAAAGTGAGGTACACTTTTAAAATATTAGTGCCATTAAGTTGAGACTTTGAGAGAACCAGAGCATTTGGATTAATACACCTTTTCTGAAGTACAAGCAGTGTCTAACTCTTACTTATTGTCATTATTCATTAAGTGTAATTCACCACCTTTCTGGCCAACATCAGTACGTTTCAGAGGGATTCAGAGGGACACAACTAAAATTTGTTTCAAAAACAGGAACATCCCTGAAAATTAGGCACAGTTGAGAGGTATTGCCTTTGCCCTAATCAGATATGCCAGTGTTTGTCCTGCTATGATACTGTGTGGGGGTTGTAAAGTGTTGCTGTAACATTATTTCCTGTTAGAATGGCTGCTTCTCTTATCACAGTCCAGTTATGTAATGCAATTCCACAACAACTGCTGGTAAAGATCCATATAACAAGTTGTGTGTTATGGCATTCCTATTTTTCCTTTACATTCACTCACTCTGATGCATGATATATTTATTTCAGCACCAACTTCCTGTATATCTACTGTGGCTTAGTGGTATTTTATGCAGTGTAGCGTGTACAAGGTCCCGGGTTCGAGACTGCCAGAGGTGTTTTATTTTGCTGCTGAGCAGAACAAGGGCCCTCACATACAGAGTGACTAAGGCACTTTTAAGCAGTTGTAAGTGGGTTTGCGTGGGTTTGCGTGATGCTTAGCAATGCTTAGCTAAATGCAAACAAGTGCACACTTCCGCAAACCTGCTAACTACTGCTTAAAAGTGCTTACTCCTGCTAACCCCCATGCTCATTTCTCTGAAAGAAAAGAAAATGGGGATATAGGAAAGTGGTGAAAAAGGGGCAGAAAGAGGGAAAGACAGTAGGGAAAACAGCTTGGGATGTGCAGGACAGGTGTAGAGAAGGTCCATAGCTGCCCATTTCTTTAACAGCAACAGCTGTGCATATGCAATAAATTGGAGGGAAATATGACACCTTCCACCCCTGAGAGAGGGGTGACGACAACAAAGTATGTTGTACTGCCAATTAAATTACATTTTATGTGTCCAGCGGACATGTGTGCAAAATGAGCAGCTATGTAATGTGCATTTTTTGGGGGGAGCAGATTGCCCCTTTTTTTTTTCAGGTGCGAGTGGAATGTGGGGTAGGGGAAGTAGGTATATTTGGGGAGGTAGGTTGGGGAGGTAAACAGACAAGACAAACAAGAAGCATACAGGGGCAGAATATGACACATGTGGTGGATGAACACCACTGATGGGGAAGAAAGTTTGGAAATCGCAAGCCCATGAGCCCACAGATGGCAACAGTGGAACTGAGATCCCCACCCATGGGCAGTCACCACTGCACCTTCACAGCCCAGAGGGTGGCTGTGCTGGGGGCTGTGTAGGAGGAGCAGACTCACCCGTGAGTTGCGCCACTTGTGCCTCAAGCTGGCATAGAGGATCAGTAACAGAACACTCGATCTCTCTATGCACTACAGCCCGGCCGTTCGGAGGGTGATAGGTGGCCCTACTCTGCCCACGCTTGCACAGGGGGATGAGCCCCATCCCCTCCAGCACTTCCATCTGAAGGTGGCACAGGGCCAATGGAGGAGGAGGTCCCAGGCTGGGCACCGGACCTGCTGGTGCCAGGTGCCATCGCCAACTGAGGTGGGACAGGTGGGTCGCTGGGACCGGCCTTCCCATACGTTCTATTTTTTGGAGGATTTAATGAAAATATAGGTTAGTAACAGTCAACAGCATTCCCAATTAGTTATAACAGCATGCAGAAGTATTCTCATTAACCCAACACACCAGAGTTCCAACAGTTGAACAGCAAGCATAACACATGCATATATAGAACAACAGTGGACATTACAACAGCATGCAGGTTTAATTGATGGCAACAGGCCACCAATATTGGGGTATTTGAACAGGGCACATGCATCAAAATAAATGCAGATATTTATAAACAAATAGGAATATGTCCCAACAAATGTTTTGAGATTAGACATACCAATTGAGGTGTGGAATTGCATTTGTTATGCACATACAGTAGGGTGGAAAAAGATAGCTCCATTAACAACTTACATATCCTTCTAGTTTACACTACATTCCTATTAACTGCAGTTATATGTCCCCTACATGTATTATTACACTACCCAATTGTCCTTAAATTGTGAAATGGGTTTTGCTAGATCTTTATATACATGAGCTGTATCTAACGTACAAACTGTCCGGGGTGCAGATGTTACTGCTACATATTTTGTGAGTTGCTCAGACACACTACTGCTGAGATGGTACACTGACAGCTCTACTTTCCTATAATTATCTAGATATGTTCAGGTAAAATTATCAGTTATATGTTAACAGCTCCCTACATTTCTGGCAGCACACTGACATTTCTGGGGAACACAGTACCAAGCTACTCATGTGCCAGATTAACCTGTACATGCTGGGCATGAACCAACAGTTGAGGACTGTAAATATGCTTAAAAGCTACTGGCACTCCCTTCATCCACTTTATATGGGCCTACCTAAGTGTGGGTTAACAGCGCTTAATACAACAGTACTATTTCCATAATGCAAGAGTACAACAGCATATCAAAGAAAATGACACAGACACACTCCAGCAGAAGTATATCGTCATGATTATGGACAAGGAGCCAAACCATTACCTTTACTCCTCAATGCCCCAACGTTACGCTCGAAATTGAGAGTCCTCTCCAGCACCGGCCATGCTGCCTGCAGATGGGAGCTACAACCAGTTATGGCAAGTATTCCCATCTATGGAGCTTAAATATGCCTCATTTACCACATTTATTTGTGATTGGCCAGTTTTGAAAAAACTCTGCTAAAGACACACCTGCTTAGCAATGGGTAAACTTCCATTGATATGTATGTGTGTGTTGAAAGTGCATGGTTGTGAAGTGCTGTCATGGCTTAGTGGTTCAGTACTGTGATTATGGTGCACAGTATCCCGGGTTCAAGCCCTGTCATTGCTTTTTATTTTACTACTGGCCAGACCAGCTAGGAGATGTGGCTGTGTTTAACCAACTTTGCTCAACTTTGCCCGATGTTGCTCTACATTACTCTACATTGTTCTACGGTGCTCTACATTGCTCGACATTACCCGATGTTGTGCTGGTTAGCGTGGTGTGCAGCTACTCGCAAACATGTTCTGTTTGCACTAGTTTGCACGATGCACAGCTCTGCACTCAGTGCTCAGCTATGAGCAATTACATTTAAATATGCTTAATACTGGTAAACGTTGCTTAGCAGTGCTTCACATTTCTTAAGATACGTTACTCATGCATCCATCAGTATGCATAACCATTTCACCTTCTTATATATATATATATATATATATATATATATAATTTGTTCACTACTACATAGGTCATTTCAATGCTTTTTACAAAAATTATGTCAGGAATTATTTTTATATACAGATTTCCAACAGAAAATATAGGGGGGAGGGGTGGACTCGAAATGGGAATGCCTCCTCTTTGTGTGAAGGCTCTACCACTATGCTATCGCTATTTTACTTAATTTGCATATAAGTTTCTTATTATCCTCTTCGGTGTCTAACTGTAGCTAAGCAATGGGCAAACCCACACAAACACGCGCAAATATGGGCAGTTATATCGGAAATAATAAAAAAAATAATAATTTTTACATTTTTAATTGTACAGGGGTTTAGAATGTGGGGGAGTGTAGTGTTGTGTTTGTACACATTTGAGCGGACTCGCTCATGTAAGTAGACATTTCCTGAGTGTCAGAGTTGCAGGGGCATGGATTTTTGGACTGCTTGGCAGTCCGACATGCCCCCTTCACTCGTGCACGCTCCATGTTAGCCTTAGAGTTGAGGCAGCGCGCCCTCATTAATATGCATGGCGCTCTGCCATCTTACTCTTAGACTGGCTCTTCCATGCAAGACTAATCTAGTCTTACATGGAGGATTAGTGAATCCTGGGGTATATTTTAGGTTCATCATTAGATGTCAAATTATCTTGCATCTTAAGTGCAAAGAGACTTTATTATAAGGAGTAAACAGTCCTTTGCCTGAAGACATGACAATTTGGTAAGGGTGATGAGCGACTCCAATCTAACCAGTAGGGCACAACTACATATTAATGGGACTACCTGCCATCCCACACAGTATAAATAAACCCATGGCACTAGTCTAAACCAGCAAAGTATGTTGTACAGGCAAAAGAGAAAAACATTTGCTAAAGTACACAAAAAGGTATTACGGGCATTGTTAACAAACTCAGGGGGTTAGGTATGAACCCGTATGTCACCCAGTGGATAGCCAACTGGCTCACAGACAAGACCTGAAAATTTAGGATAGGGGAGTCCATCTCTACAAAGAGGCCAGTCACAAGTGGTGTCCCTCGGGGATTAGTCCTTGGACTGCTCCTTTTTGGCATTTACTCCTCAGAAGTCAAAGCCAATGTCAGTGGTCTCTGGCTGACTAAATTTCCAGATGATTGCAAATTAGGAGCTGTCACTGAATCTCACTGACACAAATGTTCTGCAGGAGGGGCTGACACAGACAAACAAATGCCAAGAAATGCATAATAGTATCCTTTGGAAAGTCATCCATCTCTGGTAACTATCATATTGCCAACACACCCCTTAGAGTTGACCTAGTAGTCAAGGACTTAGGGACACACATAGATAGTAATCTAGCCTTTGACCATCATGTGTCTACAATGGTGAGGAAATCATTCTATGTTGCGCAACTTATAAACAAAGGTATGGCATCTAAGTTCAAGGAAGTCATTGTTCCACTGCATTCCATATTCATCAGACCTGCCATTGAGTACAATGCCCCCTTTGGTATGTACCTAACCAAGCAAATCCAGCAATTGGAATGTCCACAGAGGTTCCTCACTAAAAGAATATGGGGCATAAGTAAAATGTCATATGCAGGCCACCTCAAGGCCCTATCCCTGTATTCTGTCTACTACTGGCTTTTGAGGGGACATCTATGCTTGGCATACAGGGCATTGTCAGATCCCACTCCAATGGACCACTGCATATCCACAAAAGAAACAGCACCAGTATTACCCATTCTAAAGACTTACTCATTGCCTGTGATATAAATAGGACCTGCTGGAGAGATAGGTATGTATCCCAGAGACTATCCTGCCTATGGAACTAGCTCACCATCCATGTGAAGCTGAGTTCCTCCCTAGTCCAATTTAAGTGCAACTTGGACAATTGGGTGGGAAACCAGAAATTCATCTCTGGTTTGGCATCTATGTCTCTAATGGCCGCAGATAACCTGTAAATGGTTTGACTCCCAAGCCTCTGCTTACACTTATCAAGGGTTTTAGAACTTGTCAGATATTTGGGATGCTTGGCTAGGCTTAAAAAGGCCCTTGTGGTCATTAGCTTAGTAAACACCTATGAACCTATAAGAGTAAACTGTTTCCATTGTAACCATATGTGGCATTTATGCCTAAACATCCACAGTTACAGGTTAGGAGACAAAAGACATAAGAGGGACTTAATAAAAGTATAAATACAGTTGTGGTAAATTATCCTGAAACTGCATAAGCTCCTGATTATCACAAAGGCTGCATAACTTGAAACTGCAGCTGCACTAGAACATCATAACGGTCTCTACCCTTTCTCAGTAGACAGTAGAGAAACAGTCATTAGAAGGGATGCTGCATCAGATATAACTATTGTTAAACCTGCAGCTGTTACAGAAAAACATTGCCTGTAAGGCTGTACATTCTTGATATGATCATGGAAGGGTGGTCTTTTGAGGTGCAGTTAACCAGTGTTCATTGGGTCTGGGAAGGGGGAGCAGGGAGGCAAGCATCAGATATTACTTAATGATATTCCAGAAGATGTTCTAAGAGGAAATGACTTTGATAATAGAGTACCTTGTACAGATGTGGTTATAAACAATCAAGCATGAAGTGATCATGTGGGAATGATAGCCGGACTCAGCCATTGTCCATACCTGGAATAGAGGCTGGTAGTATGGCCACTTTAGTCGAACATCTAGGTGATAACAAAATACCTGAACCAGAGTCAAAGCTGTCAGATTGTGCTGGACTTCCACTGGAAAGAGTAACTTCCAGGAAAGAAATGATTGACAGTAATAAGCGTGACTTAGGAATGGGACCCATTCATGTCACCGTATTAAAATCCCTAAACATTTGAAAAAAAAACTAAAAGGGGGAAAATATGTTCTAGCTTAGAATGTGAACAACTAAATGAGGGCTATAAGAGAAGCAGTGAGGCAAATGATATTATCAAGGGCCTATAATTAGGCGCTTTTAGCAACAGCATACGATATTCTTTTCTCAGGCCATATGAGCATAAACCACACAAAAATGGGAGTTAATGTAGCTATTATTAGTCATGCGTTGCAAACGTCAAAGTGTACTTTAGAGATTGTGAGCAGTGTTCAAAGGGTGTTAAGGCAGGAGATAAAGGTAAGGTGTATCCAGCTTATAAAGCACCGTGAAGACAACACAAATCCAATCAGTCAATAAGGGCATTATTACATATCAGGGCACGGAGATGACATGTGAAATGACAAAATGTTCTTCCTAATCCCTAAAATCACAGGGTCTTTGCAGACAAAAAGCTGCAGATGTTATATGAAATGTACCTTTTACCTCAAGCTTTATTTCTTGAGATTCTTTTTACAGAATTCACTTCAGTTTAGAAAGGAGGGAGATGTGTGAAAAAAAGCTGTACTAATCGGGAAAAATGTTATTGTCCTTTCAAAGACAAAATACATAGACATTGGTATCATATTAGTATAACAGTAAAAATAAGAAAGTCACACTGCACTTGCTTTTGTAGAAAAAATATAATATATAAAAGTAAATGTGTAAAATGGTATGTGACTACATTTGTCATTGTGAAACTATATTGTAGCTTGGAGAAATAATTCATCTTTGCTTCTCTACTGTTTCTGCTATTGCAGCATATGCTGCCTGATGATACTGGTTAGGTTATATGATAATGCCTTATTTAGATATTAGGTTGTTGAGACCTCCCCAATTCAATTTCAAGCCATGGAAAATCCTGTTTGGAGGTTTACAAAAAGAGGGGCTGACTGAAAATTTGAAAAGTAATATAAGTACGGAAGCTACATGAGTTAGTGCCTTGTTTGCTGGGCTATGCTGCTGGAAACTGAGTTCAAGATATACTGCCTGTAAGGGATCTGTAATTCTATTTTGTACTTAAAATCCCAAAGCTGTAAGGACACATTATATTTTTACCTGGAAGTTGAAAGCTTCAAGTTTAGATGTTAGATGGATAGTTTTTTTGACTCTCATCTGTCTTTTTTTGAATGATTTACTTTGCTTCTTGTGCAAGTTTTTACTGTTTTTAGATTTAATTGGAAAATAAACAATTTAATTTATTTTATGGAATGAAGTTTATTTAACTTTGAATGCTTATAGCTATATTGTATTTATTAGCTTATAGGTTTGAATTTTTACAAGTGTAAAAGAACAGGGAGCCAGTGTGTAACAGTGCAGACAAAAAAAATAAAAACACCAAATAACACAGTTAGGCTCACGTTGTTACACCTGGGTGGCTTAAACAGTAGTGACAGTTTCAAACGCACTTGTAGAATATTATTTAGTAACTAGGTCAGCTAAACAATGTTAACAGGTGACTTCAAAAACTATACAGACTAGTAAGTAAGTTGCAGGTTTACCAACATTTAGCAGTATCTTAGAAACTTTGTAAATAATGCCAGAAGCTCCAGTCTTAGTCCAAAAATTAATTATATTAAAAAACAAAAACACAAATACTGAAGAAGTCCCAAGGTTTGGAATAAAACACTTTCTGACCACACCGTTTTAATAGGAGTGCTCTTATTTTATCCCTCACGCATTAGTTCATGTAATGCACTCAGTGACACCGATGCTGTTTCATTAATACTATATTGCCATACTATTCATGCTGTTTCATTAATACTATATTGCTATACTATTCATGCTGTTTCCTTAATACTATATTGCCATACTATTCATGCTGTTTCATTAATACTATATTGCCATACTATTCATGCTGTTTCATTAATACTATATTGCCATACTATTCTCATTCTGTCTTTATTTAGTAGTACAGATCAGGTATGTATGCCTATTAAGGCTCTCAAGAAGCCCACACCTTTTATGCTTTTACTAACCCTGCACCCTCTGGACACCAAGGCTGTGCTGTAGCCATGCCCATTTGTTCCCCATCACCCTGTCAAGAGGTAATTAGGGTGCAGCTGTCACCCAAGCATCCTTGAGGGATTTTCTAATTTCTGGTCCTAACCTCTTTCCTAGAGGTCAGAATGCATCTCCACACATACCTTTTCCTGTGAAAATACAATTTTCTGCACACACTACATAAAAACTACCATGTGGATATGGCCCACAAGGTCAAGAGCACATTAACAATCTATACTCTCTATGCCACATACCTCCGTCTACAGGTGGCACCAGCACTGTAGTGGGCCAGACCACCTCCATTTCACCAGGATGGGTGAGACAACATCATTGTCTCACTCATACCCTCCTTCTTATGCTCTTATCACCTTGGTGACTAGGTGATTTAAGGTCAACTGGGACACAGGGCTTTATCTCTCAGTACCATGGAGGCAAAGAAAATACATGCTTGAATGATACCTGGCCTTCGAAGGTTCATACACATTTGTTGTTACTTAGAAAACAAATCTAACAAAAGGTTCCAATTCACTTTGTTTCAGTGAAGGGTAATATTTCTAAAACAGCTGAAACAACCATAACTCTTATCTGCAGTTTAAAGACCATTTTCCAGACTTACAGAAATACACTCTGCTACTGATTCAAATAACGTCTTAAGGGATATGTAAAATAATAATGTTTTTGTTAAGCTAGTCTGAAATATGTGACACTGAGGTTTTATGTAATCACTGGCTCACTGGGATTTCACTCACCTGAGACTGACCCCAGTGCTTTCCAGTACAACCATCCCAACTATTATTGAAACTTGAGCAGAATTATTTTACACATCCACACACGTTTCCCAGACTGAAAGGTAAAAGCTGACTTTCTAACAACACCTTATGTGCTAAGGTAGGTTGCCACCAAATAGTTTATCCTTAAAATAAGTCAGCTCTTAAAAAGTCAAATGGTGGAATTTATTTATGTAATCCTGTCTAGAATGTCCAGAAAAAAAATCCACAAGCACCAAAAAGAGTATCAAGTGCAAAATATGACCAAAGAACAGGAAAAAGCAGAAACTCAAACATCCAAAGTTTTATTCAAAGAATGTAAAAAGGTAAGGCTTTCGAGTTGCATCAATTCTTTCACAATGCAAGAAATGCTTTTTTTGGGTCATATTTTGCATTTGGGACTCTTTTTGGTGCTTGTGGATTTTTTCTGGACTGTATATTTTTATTCCTGATGCCACGTTCATTTTTATCCAGCCTTTTTGGATATACAGCCCACTCATTTTTCTGGCTAAATGGCTAATACTACTGGTTACCTCTCTGCATAATCCCCTTCTGGTAAATGACAATCCTTTACTGAATGCCTTTGCTAATAATGATATTGATTGTAGAGAGAACTTTCCATCTAGTCCATCTGACTATTATTGCTCAGGCTGTGGATTGCATTGCATTACTGAAAGAAAGTGGAAATTCCTTAAGATTCCAAAAGCAGGATAAGTTATTTCTTAGACTTATTTCACTGAACTGCAGTTCTGAAACACTTATAATTGTGCTATACAGTTGATCTACTACATTCTGCACTGTTATAAAGCTTTTTTTATTGTTTCACTGCATTTATGTACTGTTTTATACTGTTTTAACTGTATTTTTTTATTGCTAGATACTGTTTCATTACTGAATTACTTAACTGTAAACTGCTTTTCCATACTGAGAATTGTATTTTCTGTTTGTGAGTGCTCTATCCGAGCTTTTCTATGCATTTTTGATTTTTTTAGGTTTCTGTGTTCTACAGCTAGGAACTGTAATAGTGTGCATTACTATAATTGTCTGTTTACAGTTAAAAGTATTCTCTAGAGTCTGCTTGCTCCTTGATCTGTTTTAAAACTTTCATTTAGTGGCTATAGCTAGGAAATGTAATAGTGTGCATTTCTATAATTCCATTTTTATTTAATTACTAAATTGTAAACTGCTTTTTCATACTGAGACTTGTATTTTCTCTTTGTTGGTGTTCTTTCTATGCTTTTAAAGTGAGGTTTCTGTGTTCTGCTCAGGTGGCATAATCTTGATAGAGGCCTGTTGTCTAGGCTGGTAGTTTTGTTTGAGTTTCCTGTGTTTCTGGCAGCCATTTTCTGCTCATTGTCTTCATTATTATTGAGAGTAACAATGCCTCTTGACCTTCTGTAGACTGATTGGGTAATAGCAGGGGCTGAGTAGTAATTTGATCTTCCAACTCTTCCATTCTTAATGGTATATAAACCCTGTGTCTTATAAAGGTTGTGCTTGTATTGCTCAGGCTCTGGATTGCATTGCATAAGTGGAAATTTCTTAAGATTCCAAGAGCAGGATAAGTTATTGCTTACTCTTATTTCACTGAACTGCACTTCTGAAACACTTATAATTGTGCTACACAGTTGATCTACTACATTTTGCACTGCTATAAAGCTTTTTTATTGTTTCACTGCATTTATGTACTGTTTTATACTGTTTTAACTGTATTTTTTATTGCTAGATACTGTTTCATTACTGAATTACTTAACTGTAAACTGCTTTTTCATACTGAGAGTTGTATTTTCTGTTTGTGAGTGCTCTATCCGAGCTTTTCTGTGCATTTTTGATTTTTTGAGGTTTCTGTGTTCTACAGCTAGGAGCTGTAATAGTGTGCATTACTATAATTGTCTGTTTACAATTAAAAGCATTATCTAGAGTCTGCTTGCTCCTTGATCTGTTTTAAAACTTTCATTTAGTGGCTACAGCTAGGAACTGTAATTTTTCCCACCCACTCTCCCTAGTGTTGTGTGTTCTTATACTTGGTGGCTTTTGCAGTTGCCCGCCCATACTGTATATTTTATCTGTGACACTCCTCCCAGTCTAGTGTCATAAGTTCATTCAATCTAATAGAGAACAACCGACTCAGATTCTTAACGTTGAATTAACTTATGTTCCAGCTTTCTCCATTTCCACTTTTACTGAAAAAAAAAGAAATAAAATTCTAAACTTACTTCCCCCCTTTCCCGTGGCAGGTCTTGTCCAGATATGGATTTGCTGTGTCCAGGACTGTTTGTGAGCTCCTAAGCCCCCCCCCCCCACCACTTAACTGGGGTTAAACTATTCCTGGTGCCATAAAGTCTGTTCTTCAAATTTTCCCATGCAACTAGCCAGCATTTTAGTTTTAGCACTCAAATCTGTTTCTTTGAGCACAGCACTTGTTCAGAACTCGTAAGCACTAAATAAGTTACAAATTACTACATCACTCAACTTTCTCCACTTGTCTAGAGGAAAACAGTTTTTAGTACTTAATAAATAAGCACTTATTCAGGCATGTCTAAAGGTCAGCTCCTGGTGTTTTCTCCTGTCTATCTGATGAATCTGGGCATCTTGGGACAATGCAGCATTTGCTTCATGTACACAGACAACCCTCTCCTCCTACCACCCAGTACTACGGCCTGTGAGAGATGCATTTATATAGTCAAACTGGAAGCAAAGCTCTCTTCACTGAAGACTGAACTAGACAGTCAAGAGGAGAGGGTAAACACTTGCACCACACCACACTCATCACATATTCCCTCAAAACCTACACCACCAAAACACACACAGAGAAACGCAAAATACACATCTACATTCGCGGAGGCTCTCAGTACAAATCTGCTCAAACAACAGAGACCTCCAAATCAGAAACGCAAGCAACTGCCACGCCCCAACACAACCCAAATGACACATAGCCCACATACTCAGTGTGCCACTCAACTACAGTCCATAAGGCATAACGTACCCAACACTCTAGTCATAGGTGACTCTATAATCAGGCACACTGATGTTCCACTCACCAGGCTAAACAAGGAAAAAGTTATTGTCAGCTGCCTGTCAGGTGCCAGGATCCACCACATAATGCATGCACTCAGGTCACTCCACAGCAAGTACAAATATGACTCTGTCATTGTCCTGTTGGTGTGAATGACCTGCTACATACCTCCCTGGACTACATGAAAAGAGACATGGAGGAGCTCTCTGATCTTGTAGCCCAGGCAGGTATGACCCTAGCCCTGAGTAGCATCCTGCCATCACCCAGAATGATACCACAGTACAAGGACAAAATGACTGACTTTAACAATTGGCTAAGCTTCTGGTGTCATTCTAAGGGAATCCAGTATCTATCAGCCTGAGATGACATAATTGACAGACCATGCTGCTTTGCTAGAGATGGCCTGTACCTGTCACCCTTGGGATTCTGGATACTGGTAAAAGCTCTTGCCACCCCTATAGTGCCTTTTTTAGGCAAGGTTCAAATGACAAATTCACTACCGTAACAGGTACAAGCAAGCAAAATCTGAGGATAATGCTACTCAATGCTAGAAGTCTAAACCTCAAAATGCACTCACTCGAGGCATTCCTTAAAATGGAGAACATTGAGATCTGTGCAGTGACAGAGACCTGATTCAAAGCTGCAGTGAGTACCCCTGCATTACCAGGCTATAATTCATACCACACCTTTCGGACACTAAACCCAGACTGAAACACTAAAGGTGGAGGTGTGTCCATATTCATTAAGGATATCCACACCTCCAAGCTAGTTGCTCAGCATAATGTATCCGAGATTATCCAAGTTCAACAAACTCTGAGCAAAACCGCAATCCAGATTGTAGCTTGCTATAGAGCCCCCACCATGCCCCTGGATTCCCACTCCTCTTTTCTTGATACCCTGGAAAATATTAAGGTACAGCCCAACACTCTAATAATGGGTGATTTCAACTACCCTACCATTAACTGGGAAAACTACTCATGTACCAACTCTTTTGCTCAACGTTTTCTGGAAATCATCAATTCCAACACCTTGGATCAACTTATCCACACCCCCACCAGGGGCAGCAATATCCTAGACCTGGTCATCACCAACATGGGTGACTGGTGTTCCACACCAGAGGTCAGCTCCTCATTGGTCAGATCTGACCACAAGCTAATCACCATAGACATCCACATCCCGCTCCCACCCCCCATTAGGAAAACAACCGTAAAAAATTTCTCCAAAGCCAACTTCCCACTTCTTAAGACAGAAGTGGAAAACTTCATGACACCCATGCAGATGGACAATAGAGGTACGACTGCTGAATCCTATGCAAATGCACTTTATAAGCACTTACCCGAGTGCATGGATCGTGCTATCCCTAACAGAACCAAGATGCTATCCTCCAAAAAAAGGAAACCAATCTTGTGGTCTTCTGCCATAAACAAACTCTACAACAGAAGAGAGAAACTGTTGCAAAAAAGAGTAAAATCCCATGATTGGAGGAACTCCCTGGTCAGCCTCAGTAAGAAGCTGAGATCCCTCATAAAATCCACCAAAGCTAGTTATGAAAACAAAATTGCCGCTGATTCTAAAGATAACCACAAAGCATTCTAGAACTATGTCAAGAATCTCAATAGCAACACTCAGATCTGCTCAGAGTTACAGCACAATGACACTAAATATACAGAACTAACTGATATTGCCAACATCCTGGCAGGTTCAGTGCTAACTTTACCTCCCTCTCACCCCCTAAAGGGCCCATCTTTATACTGGAAGAATGCAAAGTTCCTGTAATCACAGGTAAAAAACCTCACTCTCGAAAGCCAAGAACACAGCATCCATGGGACCTGACAACATCCCAGGCTGCTGTCTACATGAACTACAGAATGAACTGGCACCCTACCTAAGTACCATGTTCAATCATAGCCTCACCTCAGGCTTTGTGCCCATTGAATGGCACACTGAGACAGTTATCCCACTCCACAAAGGTGGGGGTCACAACAGACCCCAGGAACTACCACCCCATTAGCCTGACGAGCCTGGTCTGCAAGGCCATGGAACGTATCATCTTGGAACTTATAAACAAAGACATTGGAGATCTCCAAACTCTGGACCCCACACAGTTCGGGTTTGTAAAAGGCAGATCATGTCTCCTAAACCTGATAGACTTCTTTGAAGTAGTCACCAAAGACATAGATGAGGGTAAGGTGGTTCACACAGCCTATCTAGATCTTGCCAAGGCGTTCAACACCATACTTCACTCTGGAATTATAGATAAACTCACTAAACTAGGTATAAATCCCTATGTCACGGGATGGGTTGCCAACTGGTTTACTGACAGAACCCACACTGTGAAAGTAGCAGACTCCAAATCAGACTTCAGACCAGTGACAAGTGGAGTACCACAGGGTTCAGTCCTGGGTCCTCTCCTGTTTGGTATCTACTTCTCTGAAATACAGGCTAACTCAGAAGGTCATTGGCTAACTAAATTTGCAGATGACTGCAAGCTAGGAGCCATAATCAAAATTCCTAACGATGTGGACATCCTACAAAAGGGCCTCACTGGGGACAGATGCCTGGTGTTAAAACCATGGTCTCAAGCTCAATGCCAAAATGTGCATTGTCATCTCCTTTAGTAAAAACTCTGTACCCATGAACTAACACATAGGCGGTAGTCTACTTAACACCAAAAGTGTGATAAGAGACCTTGGGACACAGGTGGACAGTAGTCTCTCCTTTGATAATCACATCACCACAGTGGTCAGGAAATCCTTCTATGTGGCACACCTCATCACAAAGGGTCTCTCATCCAGAAAAAAAGAGGTCATTGTTCCCCTCTACTCATCACTCATTAGACCCATTATAGAGTACAATGCCCCTTTTTGTATGTACGTCACAAGACATCTACAACTGGAAAGGCCGCAAAAATACCTCACAAAGAGGATTACTGGCCTCAAACAAATGTCTTACGCAGACCGTCTCAAAAATCTCCAGCTTTACTCAGTCGCATACCACCTACTTAGAGGCAATCTCTGCCTAACATACAAAGCTATGTCAAACCCAGAGCTGTTGGACATGCTCCACTTAAAGAAATTCCAATCCCTCCGAGCTATGCGCTCTAGGGACCTAAACCTTGTCACCACAATAAACAGAACATGCTGGAGGGATAGATTTATGTCCCAGAGACTTCCCATACTCTGGAACAGACTACCTATCTATGTCAAACAGAGCTCCTCATTAGCACTCTTCAAGAAAAATCTTGATGATTGGATGGGTAATAGGAAATTCAACCCGGGGATCACTTCTGTGGTTCTGCTTGACAGGGGCACAGGAAAATAATTTTCTTGGGTGGCGAAAGCCAGAGTACCTTTTTTGGCTAGGCTTGTATAGGCCCTAGGACTAATAGCCTAGTACGTACCTATGAACCTATGAATCTAGTAAAGAACACAATGAACTTCTTCAATCTATACGTAACTTGGGGTCTAAAGTATTACAGTTTAAAAAAACTCCAGTGGCAATGTTTAAGCTTTAATGTGTACTTGTCACTGGGTATAGTTCCTTGTGACCTACATGTTGTAAAAATGCCTACCTTTGGTAATACTCATCCTCAGTTGTTAAAGCAATGGCAGGAATTGAATCAGAACTTAGACACTGATTACATGCGCCTAATGAATAACTATTTTACAAAAAGAGAAGCCGGGTTGTCCACTGATGTAGAGGCTTCTGAGGATAAACTGGTTCATTCATCAGAGTTTTCAAATGTCTCTGATGAGTTCAGTAAGATGTTGGAAAAGGTTAAAACATATGAGGAAAAGCTGATTAATATAAAAAAAAATAAGTTGAATCGAGATGTATATGATTTTAAACACCAGCACATTTTTCATTGGCCCAAGGGTTCTAAGCACCTGATGTCAACTTTAAATCTGACTGTTCAGCCTGTCTCATCACTTCCCATTTTTACACCCACAAGATGGAGTGAAGCCGTTTATGACCTAGACAGCTTCCATTCTATGGATGCCGTAGCTGCCTCGTCTTCAGACCATCAAAAGAACCCTTCCAATAGTTGCATGAGCTCCTTGGAGACCCCAGTTGTTAATAACAATCAAGCTTCTGCTGACAATGGCAATGAAGGAACTTTTTTGTCACCTCGGAGAATCCAAGTGAAGCTCCCAATACAAGTACAGAAAATTCAGCGAGGGAGGAGCAGCACCAGAGAAAGGAACTATCAGCAAGAACGGGCTCCAATAACCACTCAAACTCAGATGGGACCTTAGGTAGGACAGCAAGTAATGAGAATAGGCCTTGTTACAAGAAGCAAGACAAACAGAAGTTAAATGCTGTAGGTTCAAATGGACTTAATATATATAAATATGAACTAAGCACTGATTAATTCAATTGGGAAGGTGGCTTAATGGCTACGGTGTTTGCCTTATAAACACAAGGTGCAGGGTTTGAGTCTTACAAGAAATAACTGGCTAGGCTTAAAATGGCTCACAAGGGCAGTTAGCTTAGTACTAACCTGTGGGATAACAGTCTGACATTTGTACCCTCAGTACAATTATCGATTTATTAACTGAATTATGTTTATTTGTATGCAATATTGAGCTTAAATTACTTTATAAGAAAACAACAACAGTAATCTAACCTTAGCAAGGGCAAGCGTGTTTATTGCTAACAGCACACCATTAGTTAAAGCATTCTATGAATTATATGAAGAGGAAATTTAAAATAAATATTTTAATAGCAAAGTAGCTTGGTTTTATAATTTATCACAGGGGGAGAGGCAAGCCTTATCATATTTATGTAATAATATTGTAATTAAACAACCTGACAAAGGTGGTAAAATAGTAATTATGGACAGAGAACAGTACTTTCAATGGATGTATGGTTTACTATCTGACACTGACACATTTAAATCTATTTCTTCCATACAGTTGAATGAGATTATATGTGAAAGCATGTTTATATGATTTACTTTTGGAAAATTCTATAATGCCAGATACTTATAATTATCTGTATGTATCTAACCCAGTAACTCCAATTATTTATGATTTACCCAAGATACATAAAAATTTACAATTTCTACATATGAGGCCTATTGTATCGGGTAACTGATGGATTACAGAAGCAATATCTAAGTATTTGGAAAATCAGTTACATGATTTACTACAATATAGTCAAAGCTATATAAAAGATTCTAATGATTTCTTGCTGATCCTGTATGGTCTGTTAAAATAAGAACAACAATTTTAAATGGATGTTTGTAACTTTGGATATTAAATCCCTATTTACTGTTATACCAAATGATGTAGGGGTACAACATGTAAGGGAATTTTTGACTAAGTATAATATTTATCTGTCTTCTAAAACTGAATCAATATGTTTGATGCTTGACATAGTTTTAGAAAATAATGTGTTCTTATTTGATGGTCAGTTATATCATCAACAATTAGGGGTGGCTATGGGCACCCCTGTGGCAAACACATATGCCAACCTTGTCCTAGCTAACTGGGAAAGGCATTTTGTGTATGATGATTATGTACTAGGAACATTTAAAGAGCCATGGTTACTGTATTATAAATGTTTGTTGATGATACTGTCATCATTTGGGCAGATGATGTACAGCAATTGAAAGTCTATGTTGATTATTTGCAGTCTACTACAGATTTCTTTGACTCTTGAGTTACAATTTTCTGATACCAATATAGATTTCCTTGATATTACTCTGATAAAAGAGGGACAAATAATTGATACTACCATTCATAAGAAGAATGTACATACATCTAGATTTCTATGTTATACTAGTATGCAGCCTAAGCATACATTCTATAGTGTTGTTAAGAGCCAATTTGTTAGGGTCTGTGACACCCGTGCCCTGGCCCAGCAATCAAGGAGCCTCAATCCTCACCACTAACACCAGAGAGAGTGCCTCATATAGTTGAAAAGGATAACAAATATGCACAGTAAAGTGCAATTTCCCTTAACAGCATACATAGATCACATCAGTCTACGGCTGGTTGCTCCCTTGCTCTCCAGGTCCCCAATAAGACTCCCCACTGGCACAGCTATAGGGTCCAGATCTCAGCCTAGCTGGCAAGCTAACCTCCAGTACCCTCTCTGTCCAACCTGTGCTTCATGTCCCTGCCCAAGTAGCTGACACACACACACACACACACACACACACACACACACACACACACACACACACACACACACACACACACACTCACACACACACACACACACACACACACACACACACACACACACACACACACACACTTTGCGATAAGTATTTATACAACTTCACAGACACTCCTGGGAAAAGCTGACACAGATTCTCCAGCTATGCCCCTATACCTAGACTATACAGTAGTAATTCCTGCCACTACCAGCTAATAATTATCAGCTACTCAAAGGCCCTTAAAAGGGTGTCCAATTATTACTGTGCAATATTATCCAATAGAAGTGTAACTAAGCAACCAAGGCTTATTGGAAGGGCTTAGTGCAGGATCTCTTATAAGTATGCAATGTACACTAGAGCTTAATGTATCTCTACATAAACCAACCACAGTTGAAAGGGATTTAAAAATATTTAATAATAAATACTAAAAACACAAGACAATACTACTACACCACAGTGCTATTCAAGAGTTCAGAGATCACACAGAAACTTAAAAGAATTCAGTAGTACAGTTCTGACATAACAGAAAAACACTTAGCCTAATCTTTATAGTCCTAACTATTTCTACAAGAAAACACACTTCTAAGATAACTTACTTAAGAGAGCATAAGGCAATGCTGATGAGTTGAATGTCCAAGATCAAAATGCTTACAGTCTCTCTCTGAGCAATATTTTTTAAAATGAATAACAAACATTTCTGCTGGGCCTTCACAGATTACATCATGTTTAACACTTAGCTTTCCCAGCATACACATTACATCATTTTGACACTTAGCCTGGGTCTCCTAGGCCAACAGGCTACATTATTTAGCAAACTAACTCCTGCTCAGGAAGCTACAACAATAAAATTCATTTCACATGTACACTCGATTAATTATTCCTTAATTTAAAACAATAGAAAGAATGTGCTTGTCCAGACAGACTGACTCTGAGCTCTACAGATCAAAGAACATACAAAACATAATTTTAATTTCAAAGAACAGAAGTAAAATACTTGACTTAGTTTTCCTTACAGAAGATGGTAATGCTGCTACACTATTGAAGTTCAACAGTTTAGTTATTTTCTTCCATTGAAGAAACAAGCCTTTTTTACATTTATATTTACAAATGTCAGAATTATGTATAAAATTCTATTTGGCTAGGCTGGCAGCCTTCACCCATCTCTACCAGTCTTTACATTTCTCCACCCTTCCCCAGAGAACTCAAGCTAGTTTTTCAAGTGACCCTTGAGAAACGCTGCTTGAGAGGGTTAGGTCTATCTGAGTATACCTACCCCATTCCCTGTCTCGACAGCCTATCTGCATTGGCATTGTTACTCCCACTGCGGTGCTGCACTGACATATATGCTTGCAACCCCAGGCCCCATCTTAGCAACTTGACATTTTGCTGGCTGGCTCGGTTTAACCATATTAAGGGGTTGTGATCTGTCATTACAGTGAATTTCCATCCATACAGATAAGGCTGAAGTTTTTGCAGTGCCCACACTATGGCTAGACATTCCTTTTCTACAGCTGCATAGTATTCCTCCCTGGGTTGGAGCCTACGACTGAGATAAACCACTAGGTGCTCTTCCCCCTCTGAAGAAATCTGGCTAAGTACAGCCCCCACCCCATGGTTCAAAGCATCCACTTAGGTTCATAGGTTCATAGGTAGGTACTAGGCTATCGGGCCAAGGGTCTATGTAAGCCTAGCCAACAAGGTTCCCTGGCTTACGCCACCCAAAAATTTTATTTTCCTGTGCACCGTCGAGCAGAGACACAGAAGTGATCCCCTGGGTGTATTTCCTATTTCCCATCCACTCATCAAGATTTTTCTTGAAGAGTGCTAATGAAGAACTTTGCTTGACATATATGGGTAGCCTGTTCCAGAGTATGGGAAGTCTCTGGGACAGGAATCTATCCCTCCAGCATGTCCTCTTTATTGTGGTGACAAGGTTTAGCTCCCTAGAGCATGTAGCTCGGAGGGATTGGGATTTCTTTATGTCTAGCATGTCCAATAGCTCTGGGATTGACATAGCTTTATATGTTAGGCAGAGATCACCTCAGAGTAGGTGATATGCTGCAGAGTAAAGCTGGAGTTTTTTGAGGTGGTCAGTGTAGGGCATTTGTTTGAGGCCAGTAATCCTCTTTGTGAGGTACTTCTGTGGGCTTTCCAGCTGCTGCAGATGTTTTGTGAGGTACATTCCGAAAGGGGCATTGTACTCTTTAATGGGTCTAAAGAGTGCAGAGTTTTGGGGAACAATAACCTCTTTTTTCCTGGATGAGAACCCTTTTATGATGAGGTGTGCCATGTAGAAGGACTTCCTGACTACTGTGGTGATGTTACTATCAAAGGAGAGACTACTGTTCACCTGGTTCCCAAGTCTCTTATCACGTATTCGGTGTTAAGTAGATTGCTGCCTATGTGGTAGTTCATGGGTACAAAGTTTTTACCAAAGGGGATGACACTGCACTTTTTGGCATTGAGCTTGAGGCTATGGCTCTGGCACCAGGCATCTGTCTCAGTGAGGCCCTTCTGTAGGATGTCCACATCATTTGGGTACTTGACTATGGCTCCTAGTTTGCAGTCATCTGCAAACTTCGTTAGCCAGAGGCCTTCTGTGTTAACCTGTACTTCAGAGAAGTAGATACCAAACAGGAGAGGTCCCAGGATGGAGCCCTGTGGTACTCCACTTGTCACTGCTTTGAGGTCAAATTTGGAGTCTGCAACTTTTACAGTGTGGGTTCTGTCAGTGAGCCACTTGGCAACCCATCTTGTGACGTAGGAATTTATACCTAGTTTTTGAGTTTAGCTATAATTCCAGAATGGGGAATGGTATTGAAAGCCTTGGCGAGTTCAAGATAGGCTGTGTGATCCACCTTACCCTCATCTATGGCTTTGATGACTGCCTCAGGAGAAGTTGATCAGGTTCAGGAGGCATGATCTACTTTTCACAAACCCGAACTGGGTGGGATCTAGAGTTTGGAGGTTACCAATGTCTTTGTTTATGAGTTCCATGATGATACATTCCATGGCCTTGCACAACAAATTATTTGCTGTAATCTGGACTGGCTAATACAGGGGGTCCTCCCAAAGCTTCTTTAAGCTTATGGAATGCCTGCTCACATGCTGGGGTCCATACTACCTTATTTGGCCTGTTCTTCCTTGTCAGTTCTGTGACACGAGCAGCTATGGTACTATAACTGAGGATGAACTTTCTGTAGTACCCTGCTGTCCCTAAAAATGCCCTCACCTGCTTTTTGGTAACAGATGCAGGCCATGCTTAAATAGCTTCCACTTTGGCAGGTTCTGGCCTTATCTTACCACTCCCCACTCTATGTCCTAGGTAGGCGACCTCTGCCATACCCACCTGACATTTGCTCGACTTAATGGTCAACCCTGCCTTCTTAGTCTGAAGAGCACCTCCCCTGAAATGCTGCAGGCTCTCTTGCCAGGAATGGCTGTAGATGGCAATATCATCTAGGTAAGCAAGGGCAAACCCCCCTGCTCCTGCTAGGATATTATTCACCAGCCTCTGGAAAGTTGCTGGGAATTTTTTCATTCCAAAGGGCATCTTTGTGAACTCATACAACCCAAAAGTAGTCACAAAGGCTGACTTCTTTCTAGCACTGGGAGTCAAGTGCATCTGCCAGTAACCCTTGGTAAGATCAATGGTTGTAAGATACTTAGCCTCACCCAGCTGCTCTAGGGCCTCATCTGTTCTAGGCATGGGGTAAGCATCCGACTCTGTGTGACTATTTAATTTCCTGTAGTTCACACAGAACCTGGTGCTGCCATCCTTCTTTGGCACCAGCACCACTGGGGAGGCCCAGGGATTGTTGGACTCTTGAATCACCCCTCGTTCCAACATCTCCTGTACCTCCTCCTCCTTCAGGGTCTGTCTAACTCTCTCAGGCACCCTATAAGGGGCCTGCCTAATAGGCCTTTGGGGTCCTGTACCCACCTGGTGCTGCTCCAGGTGTGCACCCTGGTTTTCCAGTGAACATGTCCCCAAATTCCTGCAACACTGCTCAGATTTCTCGAACCTGGGTAGGAGATAGCTGCTGGGACATTGCTATCCCTTCCACTGAGGTGTCAGCCTCACTGAGGAGATCAGTCTCCAGATCTCCCTCAGACTCCTCCTGCAATCCACTGCAAATGTTCAGCACAAGGGTCTCCCTATCATGGTAAGGTTTCATCATGTTAACATGGTAGAATCTGTGCCCCTGCTATCTGCCTAGCAATTCCATCATGTAGTTAACATCACTTATCTTTCTTACCGCCTTGTAGGGACGCTCCCAAGCTGCTTGAAGCTTGTTGTGTCTGACAGGAATGAGAACCATTACCTGCTGCCCCATAGCATACTCTCTAGCTTAAGCATTCCTGTCATACCACACCTTTTTCTGTTGTTGGGCTTCTGCCAGGTTCTCCTGGGCCAAGCCCATGAGTTCCATGAGCCTTGTCCTAAGGTTTAGGAAATATGCCACAACAGACTCCTTGTGAGGATCACACTCACCTTCCCACTCATCTCGAATTAAATCTAGAGGTCCCCTCGCCCTATGCCCATACAGCAACTCAAAGGGTGAAAAACCTGTGGAGTCCTGGGGAACCTCTTGGTAAGCAAATAACAGATGGGTCAAATATTTATCTCACTCTCTCTTAAACTGATCTGCAAAATGCCTGTAGCATGGACTTGATTGTAGAGTTTACCTTCTCAACAAGACCATTAGTCTGGGGATAGTAGGGAGTGGTCTTCATATGCTTCACCCCAGAGGAGTTCCACAGACAAGCCAGCAGGTCTGACATGAAATCAGCACTTCTGTCAGTCAGTATTTCTTTTGGGAACCCTACCCTGCTGAAAATCTCTAACAAAGCATTTGCCACCTTCTCTGCCTCAATGGAGGACAAAGCCACTGCCTCAGGGTATCGTGTAGCATAATCCACTACCACTAGGATATACTTTTTCCCTGTGGAACTTGGGGTACTCAGAGGACCCACAATATCCATAGCTACCCTCTGAAATGGCACCTCAATCACAGGCAAAGGCATCAAAGGAGCTCTCACCTTGTCTCCTGCCTTGCCTACCTTTTGGCACTGCTCACAGGTCCTGCAGTACTCTATTACATCTCTGGAAATTCTAGGCCAATATAAGCTCTGCATAATATGCCTCTTTGAACATTTTATGCCCATATGACCTGCAAAGGGAGTATCGTGGGCTATGGCTAGAAGCACCAGATGGTAGAGTCTAGGCACTACCAACTGCTGTACTCTCTCACCTTCTAGCCCTCCCTCAGGGGTCCACTCTCTGTATAGTAACCCTTTGTTGCGATATACAGATTCCCCCTTTCCTTGAGAATCAGATGCCTTCCCTAGCTACCTGCCTGAGGCCTTGCAATGTAGAGTCTGAGATCTGAGCCTGTCTCAACTCTCTTGTTGTAACCCTGCTCAGATCCCCTTCCACAGGAAATCTGGCATCCTCTGACTGTGGTGCCTCACTGTCAGCCTGGGTACTACTACTCACCTCTACCTTTGCAGTTACCCTGTCCAAGGGAACATCAGTACCCAAAAACAGCTGTGGCTCACCTTCAGTCTCACTGCTACAGCGTAGCTCACTCCCTGAAGTATCCAGCTCACCAGTCCTGGCTGCAAGTATGCAGTCTGTCTGGGTCTCCCCCAGGCTACCAGACCCACATGATTGTCTCCTAGCCTGATCATGTTTAACTGAATAATTACATGGTACTGCCTCATCCAAATTCTTCCCTCTCAGGACATCTGAAGGATGGTAGTTTAGTACCCCTGTTGTCTCAAGACAACCTAATATTGGCATTTTGTCTTTCCCACTTACTGGCTCCCTCATCTTTGGTTCCCCACCTTGCCTCTGTGGACACCTATATGCCACATGGCTCCACTGGTTGCATTCAAAACATTTAACCCTAGCTCCTGGACATGTACCCAGACTAGTGGCTTCCCCTGTTACTGGCAGATTCTGTTGGGGCAGTCTGTGCTGCCCACTATGGGTTCCTTTAGATCCATGAGCAGTACTGGTGGTCCCTTTCCTGTGCAGGGCTGCCATGCTTGCTAGGTATTGGTCTCCCTTCTTCCCAAACTCATCTGAAGTAGCACATTGTCTATCAGCTAACCAGATCCTCATGTCCTCAGGAAAAATGCTAAGGGCTTGTTCCCTCACAAAAAGGTCTGCCAGCCCTTCAAAAGTGGTGACCCAACATACACTCACCCAGCTAGAAAAATAAGTGCTCAGATCAGCAACATATTCACACCCACTTTCATCTGCCTTGCATCTATGCTCACAAATCTTTTTCATATATATTTCAAGTGTTAGCTTAAAACATTCTAAAAGACATTTTTACAGCAGTATAGTCAAACAGACAGTGTCAGGCATTTTTGACAAAAAAGTTACTGCTTTCCCATGGAGTAAGGGGGTCAGTAACCGCACCCAGAGCCTTTGGTCAACACTACACTGTTTGCATACCCTCTCAAACATATGAATGAAACTATCAAAAGTATCCCCATCTTTAAATTGTGGAAGAAATTTACTGACCTGTTGTACTTCTGGGGTCCAGTTACTCCTTTCCCCATTACCTCCATGACTCTGGCGAGAAGTCAGCATTTCTCTCTCATGCCTCCTTTGACACTCCTTTTCTTCAGCTTCTATCTCCAAACACCTGGCCTGAAACTCAAGTCTCTTTAGCTCCAGCTGGATTTTAAGTCCACTGCATAAAGTTTGAGCTGTCCATTCTCTCAGGATATTGTATCTTCACTGCCAGCCTGATTTCCTTCACAGAAAGGTTGAGCTGCCCATTGTCCAAGGATATTGTATCTCCACTTCCAGTCTGATTGTCCTCATGGATGCTGTTTTCTGATGCAGCTGTAACCATGGCTGCAATCAGGTCTGCCTTAGTCAGGTTTCCATGCACCAGTTTCCTAGCCTGGCAAATCTCCACCAGCTAGCTCCATGTCAGCTTTCCATACTCCTCTGCTAACATGCTGCCTGCTCACCCTAACTAAATAAGCTAACAAAAGAAATAAAACAATTGTGATCTGAACTCTAAGTATTCACTGCATGGCTGTTTTAAAGTACAAAACACCTTCCCCAAATTTTTTTCCTTTTCAAAATTTTTTCCCCATTTTTAAAATTTTTTGGAAAAAAAAAATTTTTTGGGTTTGGGTTTTTTTTTTGAAAAATTAATTTTTTTAAAAATTTTTTAAATTTTTATTTTTATTTTTAAAATTTTTTTTTTAATTAATTTAAAAAATTTTAAAAAATTTTAAAGTTATGGGGGTTTTTTTAAAAAATTTTAAAAAAATTCCCCAAATTTTGGGGGAAAAACCCCTTTTTATTTAAACAAAAAAAACAAAATTTTTTAAAAAACTTTTTTCCCAAAAGTTTTTTAAATTCCCCTTTTTTTTTTTGGGGGATTTTTAAAAAATTTTAAAAATTTTTTCCTTTATTTAAAATTTTTAAAAAAATTTTTTAAATTTTTTTTAAATTTTTTTTATTTTAAAAAAAAATTTTTTATTTAAAAAATTTTAAAAATTTTTATTTAAAATTTAAAAAAAAATTTTTTTTTTTATTAAAAATAAATTTTTTTTTTTTTAAAATTCCCCCCTTTTTTTAAATTTTAATTTTTTTTATTTTTTAAAGGGGAAAAAAAAAGGGGAAAAAAAAAAAATTTTTATTAATTATATTTTTATTTTAATAAAAATTTAAATAATTTTAAAAAAATAAATTTTAAAAATATAAACCAATAATTTAATTTAATTAAAGGTTTTAAAATTTTATAATTTTTTTTTAATTTAAAAAAATTTTTTAAATTTTAAATTTATATTTAAAAACAATTTTTAATTTTTTTTTTTTTTTTTTTTTTTTTTTTTGGGGGTTTTTTTTTTTTTTTTTTAGAAAAATTAAACGGGGGTTTTTTAAATTTCAAAAAAATTAAATTTTTATATAATTTAAAAAAAAAATTTTTTAAATTTTTAAAATTTTTAAAAAAAATTTTTTAAAAATTTTTTGGGTTTTGGGGTTTTGGTTATTTTAAAAAAAAAAGAAAATTTTTTGGGGTTTTTTTTTTTTTTTTTGGGTTTTTTTTATTTTTTTTAAAGGGGGTTTAAGAAAGGGGTTTTTGGGGTTTTTTTTTTTTTTTATTTTTTTTTTTTTGGGTTTTTGTTTTTTTTTTTTTTCCCCAAAATTTTAAAAAAAAACCCCTTTTTTAAGAAATAAATTTAATTTTAGAAAAAAAAAATTTTTTCCCCCTTTTATTAGTTTTTTGTTTTTTTTGTTTTTTGTTTTTGATGGGGAAATTTTTTTTTTTTAAATGGTTTTCCGGTTAAAAATTTTTTTTTTTCAAAAAACCCTTTTAATAAAATTATTTAAAAGGGTTTTAAAATTAAATTTTTATTTAAATTTAATTTAAAAATAAAATTAAAAAACATTTTTTGGAAAAATTTAGTTTTTTCCAAAATTTAAAACCTTTTTGCCCAAAAAAAAATTATAAATTGCCTTAAGAAAAAAACCCATTTTAAAAAAGGGGCCCCCATTTTATTGAAAAATAAAAAAAAGGGGGTAATTCCCTTTTGGGTTTTTAAAAAAATCCCTTTTTTAATTTTTTTTTAAAAAAAAGGGGCCCCTTTTTTAAAAAATTTAAAAAAAAACCCCAATTTAGGGCCCCTTCAAATTTAATTTTTGGGCTTGGGTTAAAAAAAAAAATTTTCGGTCGGTTTTTAAAAAAACCCCCAAACTTTGAATGGCCAAAAAATTTTTTAAATTCATTTTGGGAAAAAAAAAAACAAAAAAAAGGGGTTTTTAAAAATGAAATTTGGAAAAAAAAATTTTGGAAACCGGGAAGGTTTTCCCAAAATTTTGAAAAAAAACCCAAATATAAAAAGTAAAAAACCCCAAAAAAAAACCCCAAAAATTTTTTTAGGGTGGGGGAAAGGAGAAACCCGGACAGGTTTATTTTAAAAAGTTTATTTGTTTAAAAAAGGGGGGGATTTTTTTAAAACTTTTAAAAAAAATGTTTTTTTTTTAAAAATTTTTTCAAAGAAAGGGTATAAAATTTTTTTTTAATAAAAATTTTAAAAAAATTTTAAACTAGAATTTAATTTAAAAAAGGGGGTTATAAAAAAAAAAAAAAATTTCCCAAAAAATTTTTCCCCCAAAATGTAAATTCCCCATAAAATTTTAACCCAAAAGGGGCCCAAAAAAACGCAAAAAAAGGTTTCCTTGGGACCACCAAAAAAAAACCCGGAAACTCTTTAAAAAATTTGCCCCTTTTGGGGCCCCTTTAAAAGGGGGGTTTTGGGGGTTAAAACCATGGGGAAATTTTGGGGAAAATTTTTTAACCGGGGAAAACAAAAAAAAAAAAAAAAAAAAATTTCCAAAAAATTTTTCAAAAAAAACCCCGGGGGGTTTAGAATTTTTAAAAAGAAAACAAAAAAAAAATAAAAATAAAAGGAAAGGGAAAATCCCCCTTAAAAATTATAAAAAAAACCCGGGAAAAACCATTTTCCCCCAAAAATACATTAACCAAACAATTTGAAATGGAAAAATTTTAAACAAAAATTTAAAAAGGGGAAAAAATTTTAGGGTTGGGGGTTTTTTGGGGTTTTTTTTTGGGGGTTGGTGGGTTTTGTTTTTTTAAAATTATAAATATAAAAAAAAAATTTTTAAAAAAATTTTTAAAAATTAAAATAATTTTTTTTAAAATAATTTGGGTACGGCCCAAAAAATTTTTCCAAATTTAGGGGTTTTAAAAAGGCCAAAAAGGGGGCCCAAAACCCTTAAAATCCCTTGTCTTTTTTTAAGAAAACTTTTTTGGGTTGGTTTTTTTTTTTAAAAATTTTTTTTTTTTGGGGGGGAATTTTTTAAATTTTTTTTTTTGGGAAAAAGAAAAAAAACCCAAAAAAATTTTTTTTTTTTAAAAAAACCAAAAAAATTTATTTTTTGGAATAAAATGAAAAAAAGAAAAAAAAAATTTAAACAAAAATTTTTTTAAAAAATTTAAATTAAAAACCCCCCAAAAGCCCCCTTAACATCCAAAACAAACCCCAAAAAGGGGAAAAAAAAACCCCCAAAGGCGGGAAAAAAAAAAAAGGGGGGGAACTTTTAAACAAAAAAAAAAAAAAGGGGTTTTAAAAAAATTTTTTTAAAAAAAAAAAAAATATTAAAAAAGGAAAAAAATGGAAAAATGAAAAGGGAAAAGGGAAAACCCCCATTGGGAAAAAACCCAAGGGAAAATTTTAAAAAAGAAAAAAAAAAAACGTTAACCCTTTTTTAAAAAATTTTTTTAAAACTTTTCCCCCCGAAAGCAAAAAAAAAACCCTCCCAAAAACCAAATTTTTGGGGCCAGGGGGCCCAATTCCCAAGGGGGGCCCCCCGGGGGGTTTAAAAAAATTTAAAAATTTTTTTGGGGTTTAAAAAATGGCCCATTTAAAAAATTTTAAAAATTTTAACCTATAAAAAAATCAAAAAAAAAAAGAAAAAAAAGGGAAGACACACAAAAAAATGCTTTTGGGGAAAACAAACTCCCTTTAAAATTTTTTAAATTTTTTTAAAAATTTTTCCCAAAATTAAATTCCCGAAATTTTAAAAAGTTTTTTTGGGGGGGAAAAAAAGGGGGGGGTTTTGGGTACCCCGCCCCTTTTTGAAAAAATATGGGGGGGGAAAACCAGAAAAAAATGGGGGCCAATTTAAGGGGGAAAAAAGGTAAATGGTTCCGTTTTGGTTTTAAAAGGGGGTTAAAAAATTTGAAAATAAAAATTTCCAAAAAAAGGGTTTAAACAAAAAAAAATTTAACTAAAAATTAATTTTAAAAAAAAAAAAAATAAATATAATAAATATTAAAACAACAAAAATAAAAAAAATTAAAATTCGGAAAAACCGCCATACAAAATGGGGCCCCAATAAAAACAAAAAACCTTTTTTAAAAATTTGAAAAAAATTTTACAGCCCCCCCAATGCAAAAACCCCCGGGGGGAAAAAAAACCAAAAAATTAAAGGGGGCCAAATATTTGGGGGTTTTACCCGGGGGTTTTTAAAAAAAATTTAATTTGAAAAAAACCCCTTTTCATTTTGGGGGGGTTTTTAAATAATTTTTTTTAATTTTAATTTTTTTTTTTTAAAAAAATTTTTAAAAAAAATTTTAAAAAAAATTAAAAAAACCAAAAAAAAAGTCACCCCTTAAGAATAAATTTTAAAAATTGTGTTTAAAGGGAATTTAAAAATTAAATCCGGGGGTTTAAGGGTTTAAAATTTTAAACAGGGTGCCCTGCCCCATTAAAAACCCGTGAAGGGGCCGAAAAAAAATAAAAAAGTGGTTTGGGGTTTTTTCCCCTAGAAAGGGGGCCCAGAAATTTTTTTTAAAATAATAATTTTTTAAAAAAACCAAAAAAAAATTTTTAATTTAATTTAAAATTTTTAAATTTAAAAATTAATTATTTTAAAAATTTTTTTAAAATTTTTAAAAAAAAAATTTTAAAATTCAAAAAAATTTAAATTTCTTTAAATTTTTTTTTAAAATTTAAAATTAAAAAATTTTTTTAAATATATTTTAATAATTATTATATATAAATTATAATATAAAAAAATTAAAAAAATTTTTTAAAAATTTAATAAAACAAAAAAAAATAAAATTTTTTAAAAAAATAAAAATTTTTTAAAATTTTAAATTAATTAATAAAATTAAAATTTAAAAAAATTAAAAAATTTATAAAAAAAAAAATTTTTTTAAATTTTACCCCCAAATAAATTTAAATTAAAAAATTAAAAAAATTTTTTAAATTTTATAAAAGAAGGGGCCGGGGGAAAATCGGGGGAAGGGTTTAAAGGAAAAGGTTCGGAAAGGGTTGAGGGTTTAAAGGAAAGGGGGGGCCCTTAAAGGAGAAAGGGGAAATTAAGGGTTAAAAAATTTAAAAGGATGGGTGCCCCCCTTTTAAAAAAATTTCAAAAAAGGAATGAAAAACAATAGGAACGGAAATTAAAAAAAAAAAAGGGGGGGAAAAATTTAAAAAAAACAAAAAAATTTTGTCAAGGGTGAAAAAAAAAAGGGGTAACTTTAAACAAAAAATTTTTCCCTTTTGGTGGGTGTTACCCCAAACATTCAAAAAGGAAATGAAAACATTAAAAAAAAAAGGGATTTAAAAAAATTATAAAAAATTGTAAAACATGAAAGAGTTTAACAATGTTTAAAAAATTTTTGGGGTTTTGGTTTAAATTTAAAAAATAATTTTTAATTTTAAATTTTTTTAAATTAAATAATAAAAAATTTTTAATTTCCAAAAAAAACCCTTAACGGTGGAAAAACCCAAACCCAAAAACCCTAATGAAAAATTGCTAAAAAATTTTTAAAATTTTCTTTAAAAATAATTTAAAATTTAAAAAATAAAAAAAATATAATTAATAAAATTTTTTAAAGGGCCCAAAAATTTTAAACCTTTTTTAAAAAAATTTTCCCTTTTAAAGGTTTAAATTTTTTTTTTTAAATTTTTTAAATTAAATTATAATTATTTTTAAATTTTTCCCAAGATAACCAGGGGGTTTGCATTTTAACCAAAAGGGCCCTGTTTCAAGACCTCAGGGGGCCTTGTCGGAAAATTTTTTATGTTTTTGTCCTTTTTAATACCCCCCACTAATAAAAAGGGGGGGCCCCCTTTTGGAGTTAATTTGAGGGAAACACCCTTTTCCATTTAAGGGAGGGGGGGCCCTTGTGTAGTTTTCCCCAAAAGGATTTTGAAAGATTTGGATTCCCCATAAAATTTCTCAAAAAAGGGGGTTTTAGTTGGGGGCCATTTCTTTAAAAAGGGAAATTTTTTTGGGGGGGTTAAGGGTTCCCTTTAAAGCCTTTTTGGGGGGGCCACGGGGCCTTTAAAATTTTTTGGGTCTGTATTGAAACCCAAAGGGGGGGAAAATTTCCCATAGGGGAGGGGTTTATTCCACATTTTGATGCCCCAAAAACATTAAAATTTTTAATTTAAAATTCCATTAAAAAAAAAAAAATTCCCAAATTTTTTTTTTTTAAAATTTTTTTAAAAAATTTATTTTTTAAATTTTTTTTAATTTTAAAAATTTCTTTTTTCCCCCCCAAACTTTGAAGTCCCCCCAACCCTTTTATTTTTTTTCCCCCCCCTTTTTTTAAAATTTATTGCCCCCCCACCGTCCGGAAATTTTTTAACCCCCCGGCCGGGGGAAAAATGGGGGCCCTCACTCCTCATTTTGCAACGGAAAAAATTTAAAAATTTTGGACCCAAAAAAACCCCACAGGGCCAGTTTGGCCCCAAAGGCATAAAAAAATTTTTAACTTGTGTCCTAAGGGCAGGGCCCATGTTATTTTGGGGCCAAAAACCCCAGGGGTCCCCGGGGGGAAAATGCCCCAAGGGGCAAAAAACCCTTTTGGGAACCCAAAAATTCCCCCCAAAGGAAAACCCCTAAAGGGGGTTTTTCCCCCCGGGGAAAAACCCAGATGACCCACCCCCGGGGCCCCTTTTTAAAAATAGCCCCCCCCCCCCGGGGGGTGGGCTACCCCCCGGAAAAAAAAGGGTTAAAAAAATTAAATTTTAAAATTTTAAACCCCAAATTTTTTTAAAAATTTCATTTTTAAAAAATTTTAAAAACCCCCTTTTTCAGGGAAAATTTGGGCAAAATTGGTCAAAAAAACCACATTTAATTTCCCCCCCTTTAAACCCCAATTTTTTTAAGGGGTTTGAAAAATTCCCTCATTGAAAAAATTTTCCCCCGCCCTCCATGTTTTTTTGGGTTGTTATGTAAATTTTTTTTAAAAAATTTAAACCGGGGAGGGGGAAAAAGGGTGGTTCCTGGTTTTGGGGGGGCGGGTTTTCCCCCGGGCTTTTCTTTTTCCCCTTTTTCCCGTTTTCCCTTGTTTCCCTTTTTTCCCCCAAAGGCAGGAAGACAATAGCTTGGTTTTAAAAACGGGGGCCCAACCAGGTGACACACACCCCATGATTTCACCTATACCCCAATTTTAAAAAAAAACCCCCTCCCCCCCCCAAAAATTCTTTTCATTTGCATAGTATTGCCTTCTAATGCATAGTTACATGATCCATACTGAGCCTCCCCAAAAATAACCACTGCTTACTGTCGCGCAGACCCGCACACAACTGGTTAAAAGTGCCTTACCATCACCGTTTTCATTTGTCCCTTGTTCTGCCCAGCAACAAAACAACCGGCCTATGCAAGGCTCAAAACCAGGACCCTGCCCACCACAGATGATGTGCTTTACCACTAAGCCATGGCAGATATACATACATTGGAAGTTATCATGTACAGATCATCCAGTGCAGGCATTCAACAGTATATAAATAATAACATTCTACCTATGGCAGGATCTTCAAATTGTTTTACAGATGCCGTAATATCTAATAACTCCTGCGATAGAAATACAGGTACTGTTTCATCCATTCCAGTCCTTAATGTTTGGCTCAAAGAACCGAACAGTTTATTTAATCCTGCTGGGTCAACTGTGCGATCTGATAATGTGACTGGTGAAATTAACATTTTAACAAACAACTTGAAAAGCTTCAATTTAAAGCTTTTCAAATTTAAAAAGCTACTCGTTGAAATACAATATTTAAAAGAGTGCCATTCTAGGAAACAAATCCCTAAAGGTTTAAGGCAGTGGCGTTTCCCTAATGGACTTGTTTTACATTCAGATTTTCATAAAGAACTGCTCCTTTTATTTGATAAGCAAGGACTGGAATTTATTGATTGTTTAATTAAACATTATAGTGAACAGACTGTGATTTTACAGAATGAATTGACAGTGTTAGATAATATAATTAGATCTGATGTGAATTTTGAAAGGTATAAATTTGATTTCCTGCGCATTTTTTCAAGCATTGATAGTGCTTTAAGCAAACTTAAGGAGAATAAAATGAGAAAATTGAATAGAGATGCCTTGGCTTATAATAGAGGTACTGTATATCCTTTACCTAAAACTCATGTTGGTATTAATAACAATGTACTGAGTGTTGGAAATAATGATATCAACCCTAGTAATGTGGATACTGAATGTTCCTTTGAACAAGTAGATGAACAATGTGAATTTGAAGTTAGTGACTCCTCCCCAGTTAGAAGAAGTGAAAGGATAGCTGGTAGGGGGGCAAATAATAACATAAATCAGGGAAACATTAATCCAAGGAACAACAGTAGTAACAACAATAATAATTTTTTTCAATCAGGGGTGAAAAAGAATGGCCAACAGCATGTCCCAAGGTATCAAAATCAGAAAAAAAGAAAGTATCAGAACAAGAGAAAGAGGTGATAGATCACCCTATAAATACTGATGATTTTCTTTTTATGGATATGTCTGCTGATAGGAATGTTAATGTGATCATGAATTCCACAGGGGACTTTAGGATATATAATTATTCGGAATTTAATCCAGATTCAAAATTAGTTGACGTCCTAGCTAAAGGACTGACTTTTGTTCCTTCTTGTAAAAGTGATGTGGCTAGAACGCTGGCAGATTTAAAACTTTTCACTAGAAAGCTAAATTTGAAAATTATGTTCAACAGCACTGCAAGCTTAGTTAGTGATTTTAGAGTGGCCAGTGTTTTCAATCCACCGTTACACCCATCTATTATGTTATATGAAAGAATATGTGAGAACGATATCAGAGGTCTACTGCAGGGACAATATTAATCAGGAGATAAGAGTAATAACTTATCAATAGTTGAACAGGATGTATTAGACACTTTAAAGTTTGCCAATGTCTGGATTTGTAAACCTGATAAGGGAGGGGGGGCTAGTGTTTTTCAATAAGGATGATTATACAACTAGAATCTTGGATATGTTGGATACTCCAGCTTATTCAGAAGTGTCATTGAATGAAATTAATGGGGCATATCGTAGATTCAATGGTTTCCTCAATGATTTGTTTATTGAAAATAGAGTGGATATAGATTTGTATAATTATCTAAAAATGGCATACCCATTAATTCCAAAGCTCTTTGGGTTGCCGAAAATTCATAAATCTTTGGCTTCACCTCCCTGGAGACTCATTATTGATGGCAGACAATCTATAACATATGGCTGCACCAAGTACATTGACTGTAAATTAAAAAAATTTTTAAAGAATAAGAGATAGATATGCAAAGATTCCTGGGCATTCCTTGAGGCTGTAAATTTGGTCCCTTTTAATTGGGAACTTAATTTTCTGACAATAGATGTCAGAGACCTTTATACTTGTATTCCACAAGATATTGGATGGAAATGGGTCAGGGACTTCCTTTTGGATGAAGGAATGCCAGGTAGTGATATTGATGTTCTGATTTATTTATTAGAACTTGTTTTAACGAACAATTATTTCATGTTTAATGAAAAATTTTTCCTGCAAAAAACTGGAATAGCCATGGGCTCCCCGTGTGGGGGCACCTTTGCTAACACAGTCATGGCAGCATGGGAAAATAATTTTTTGTTTGAGTCACCCTTGTTTAAAGAGAAAGTGGTTTGGTATACTCGTTACCTAGATGATATTTTTATCCTGTGGAATGGGAATAGAGAATCTGCAGAATCCCTCGTCTTGGAAATGAATGGTTCCACTAATTTTCTTGAGTTCACCTTTGATTTTCAAGAAAATTCCATAAACTATTTAGATGTCCTGTTAATTAAAAATTATGAACTGAATACATTCACATCTAGAATATTTCGAAAATCCACTTACTCTAACTCATTCTTGCATTTTTCGAGCTGCCACCCACTACACCAAAAGTGTGGGGTAGTGAAGGGACAATTAGTCAGAGCAGCGAGAATGTCTACTTTGGAGGGGGATTACTTGAATGAATGTAAAATACTCAGTGAAATGTTTCAAAGTAGAGGATATCCATCCTTATTAATTAATGAATTAATAAGAGAAGTTTCATTTAAGAGAGAGCAAGGGATTTTTTCACCTATCTTGAAATATACAGTGAACATATTATATGATTCATTTAATGGAGAACCAAATGAGGTTGGCACGAATAACATTAATTGTGATTTAGCAATAATGGTTCCCATGATTAATAATGAACACGGCAAGGATTTAGTTGGGACTAACTTTGTAACAACTTTTTCAAAGGATGCTTTCTCTATTAGGACTATTATTTCAAAAAATTGGTCATTCATTTCCGATGATGCCTTCCTAAAGGAATGTCTAGGCACATCTCCTAATATCACTTATAAGAAAGGGAGAAACTTGAAAACCATCTTAGAATTGAAACAGAAAGAGAGTTATAAACCACATAATGGAATGGAAAAATGTGGAGCTTGTAGAATGTGCAGGTATATATTAGTGACTAAGTATTTTGAAATCAATGAGAAAAGATTTTACCTTAATGATAAATTTAATTGTAATAGCAAAGGGGTTGTTTATTTGGCATTATGCCATAACTGCCCCTCGTACTATATAGGAAAAACCGATAGGGCCATTAAGAACAGAATTTATGAGCATGTTCATGCCATAGCAAAACGTAATTTAACAAATGCCCTAGCAAGACATGTGTCAGCCTTCCCTGATCATGAATTTCAATTTTTGGTTATAGAAAAAATTCTTGATAATAAAAGGGGGGGGGCCCATTTCTTAATTGTTAGAAGAGAAGGAGTTATTGTGGCAATTGAAACTGAACGCTTTGGTGTCCCCTGGATTAAATGACACAGTTTCCATTATGAGTTTATTGAAATTAAAAGCTTTAACCCATTAGGATGAATGTTCAAAGGTTTCTATTTTATGAAATATGTAAAATTATGTATTTTTAAAGTAAAATATTTTAAATTTGTATTTTTATGACAGGATGTGATGTCATCCTGATTTTTGTATTTAAACAGCTGTTTCCTCTGTCTGTTTGTCTGATGAAGTTTATCCAATTGATATAAATGAAAGCGCTAACCATATCTTCATTTTGTGTCCAGTGTGGTGTTTTCAGTCGTTTATTACACCCCTAGCTTAGCTGTATTAAGCTAGGAGCAATCCCAAGCCACAGGCCTACAATCCACGTACAGTATGCCTGACACACCCCCCCATGATTTCACCTATATCCGAGTCCTGCACCTGGTTATCTATACACATACACTCTTGGGACCTGCATCATACCCTGGGGATAACCGGGATTCACTATCTTTCACCTCATTTGCATAGTATTGCCTTCTAATGCATAGTTACACGATCCATACTGAGCCTCCCCAAAAATAACCACTGCTTACTGTCGCACAGACCCGCACACAACTGGTTAAAAGTGCCTTACTATCACCGTTTTCATTTGTCCCTTGTTCTGCCAGCAACAAAACAACCGGCCTCTGCAAGGCTCAAAACCAGGACCCTGCCCACTACAGATGATGTGCTTTACCACTAAGCCATGGCAGATATACATATATTGGAAGTTATCATGTACAGATCATCCAGCACAGGCATTCAACAGTATAGGACATGTATTCCATCCCATAGATGTATGTGTGCTAATGTCTCTACATATAAATATATGTATATATATATATATATATATATATATATATATATATATAGCTATATATATCTATATCTATATATATATGTATATATATATATATATATATATATATATATATATATATATATATATATATACACACACACACACACACACACACACACACACACACACACACACACAAACACACACACACACTCGTAGCTATAGAATAGATATCTCAAGAGCAAACCACGTGACACCAAAGCATTAGACAAGAATAAAAAGGAAACCACATGCGCCTCCTGTATTATGTACTGGTGTTAATATCAAGGCAAGTGTGATTCTGTGCATAACATGGGTTCAGACTGTATTCAGGGTAATATTAGGGCTGCTGACATTACTCACCAGACCAATTGCCGAATGTATGGGTATGTCTTGCCAAACCAGTCTCTTGGCCGATTGTGACTTTTATGGCCACTATATAGGGAAACAACAAAACATGCTCCTCAACACATCCAGTAGCTAGCCACTCACAGACACCAACAAATAGGATATGAATGCCAAACACACACACCTGCCATGGTTTGGAATAGAACACCTACCTGTCTATTTTATCACACTATAGCATTATGCAATTACATAACGCACTACCGAGATTACTGGGATACAGCACTCCCAGGGGTGTACTTCTAGGTGGGTGATATCATCAACATTGCCAGGGACTGTATGGAGTGTGACCAGTCTAAAAGCATTATTCTGTCCCCAGACAGATGGAAACACACACACACACACAATGGTTGGGATTAGAACACCGACCTAACTACCTTATCACACTACAGCATTATGCAGTTGCAGAATGCACTACCGAGATTACTGGGACACAGTACTCCCAGAGGTGTACTTCTAGGTGGGTGACATCATCAGCATTGCCAAAGTTGGCGATAGGGATTGTATGGAGTGTGAGCAGTCTAAAAACATTATTCTGGCACCAAGCAGACAGACACACACACACACACACACACACACACACACACAGTTGGCATTGCTGGGATTAGAACAGTGACCTAACTACCTTATCACACTTCAGTATTACACAGTTACAGAACACGCTACCGAGATTACTGGAACACAGCACTCCCAGAGGTGTACTTCTAGGTGGGTGACATCATCAGCATTGCCAAAGTCGGCGATAGGGATTGTATGGAGTGTGAGCAGTCTAAAAGCATTATTCTGTCCCCAGGCTGATGGAGACAGACACACACACAGTTGGCAGGACTGGGATTAGAACAGTGACCTAACTACCTTGTCACACTTCAGCATTACACAGTTACAGAACATGCTACCATGATTACTAGGACACATTCCTCCCAGAGGTGTACTTCTACGTGAGTGACATCATCAGCATTGCCAAAGGCAGCGATAGGGATTGTATGGAGTGTGAGCAGTCTAAAAGCATTATACTGTCCCCAGGCAGATGGAGACAAACACACACGCCAGTGGTGGTATAAGGACAACTGCCTATCTACAGACCACTATTACAATACTAAATAGATATGAGCCACACCACAGACACTACACCTTTCAAGACTGTCAATATGGCCTTCTAGGAATGCGGACAGCGACATGGATGCTGGCAGTTACGATGTACATACCTGTGAATCTGTGTGTTCAATGTAGGAATCCATCCTGAAGTGGAGTATGGCCATCTGTTGACTGGATGACTACTATCGCTACACAGGGTTACAGTGGCCATGCCCATACACATAGAGGCACATAACTGACAACAAGGTGTCACTGGGCATGCTCTCACACTTAGTAGCACACGGCCGTTTGGAATGCACTATGTCTCCATCTACACAATGTTATACTGGGCACGCTCACACACTTAGTAGCACAGGGCTGTTTTGTATGCACTCTGATTCTAAACACGGAAGGGCACAGTGGCCATGCTATTACAGTTAGACATGAACAACACATTGTAATGGACTCCAGTGTCGATAGTTGTCATTGTTAGCAGGAACGCTGCACTACATATATCTGACACTGGTCTTCTACACAACGTCTGCTGCTATCCATCAACTTAGATGTACCATTCTATACCTGGCACACTACTACCACCAGTGGTGATGTCCTGCCAGGAGTGTCTACTTCGCCCATATAGTGCCATTCATAGTCGAATGTCCTGAGACCAGGATAACACCCTGACACCTAGAGGACAACTGCATTGTATATGTATGCTAAACAGTGCTAGATGTGTAGCATTCATAATCACAGCTGCCCACTGTAGATCCAACAATGGGGAATACTGTCATCTGTGCAGTGAGGAACACCTGGCTGAAGGCTCAGTTCTGCACAATAGCACTACCACCGTATACCTTCGAACCAGACATGTGGGCCATACCACAGGTACAGACCGCTCCAGGTGATGAGGTGGTGATGTCCCCACGTACATGAAGGCCACTCACATGTACTGACCAGTACACCCTCAAAAGGTATCACAGATGTGTCAAGTGCAGGTCACAGTGTCAAAAGCCACATTCTAGGATGCAGCCATCAACATCACTATGTCCTTGGACCAGCAACACACATCCATACATGTGGTAGGACATATAATAGTACAATACCATGTGACCTTTGATCAGTGGACTGTGCCTAGCTCTACATCAACTGTGCAGACTACCCATGTACTGACACAGTTGCATCATGTGTTATGCAATGCAATGATACCACTGTTCATAACCAGGTCGGTTGTACTCATAACAGGGGCCCTTGGTCATATACAGCAGTAACAAATGACTGTTGCTGTACACCAGTAAACACCCTCATGTTTGGATATGACATACGTGTACCTGCCGTGGATATGTACATGCCACACACACACACACACACACACACACACACACACACACGCAACACATATGTATATAGCATAGCTGTTGTTGTCCTTTGTGCAGACAGGTGGCTACAGTAATTACACACATGCACATGGAAGGTAGGTCCATGGCTGTTGAATGCTAACAGTACATAATGTGTGATATCAATGTTGACTGAGTTAACATTCCCTCTGTACTGGTCAGCCATGACAACTATCATATAATACAACAGTCCATGTACCATGTATGTCATTACACATGTCCACCAATTGCAATGCTTACAAACATGGCAAAATGAGAGGAATGTCGGACCTACACACATGTACATGTAGTGGTGTGCATTCAGCTACCATGCATGTGCAGTATCTGATGTTTGTAGGTGACATGTGTCTTACTACAACATGCAGTTGAAATGCAGCCCCATCATTGCCAACTGTATATGCTGATATGCTGACAGTACGGAAAGATGTATATCAGATATGGACAGATGTATGGACATAACTAAGTGGTGGGGTATCTTTGCAGATGGATGTTTGCTGAGGACAGCTCACAGGTGTGTCACAAGCAGTCCTACAATAATCTGTGCAACCACTAAGCTATGGTTCTGTTAAATGAAGGGGAACACATACAACCTACACAGTGGTCAGATTGTCATTGACTGTAAATCACTTGACACCTGTAACACGTAAGACCTCCCATGTGCATATATCAGCACAATTGCCAAAGGAAGCATCGGTACACATTGTAATGCGTGCAATACTGATGCAAGTCTATCATACGTATCATAAGATAGCAGGTGTTTGATTCACAGTACTGTCATGTGTGTTTGCTTGTGTGCCCATATATGTGACATATGGTGGGGAATACACCCCAATTGTTACTCACTCTCCTGTACACTGTTGTAGAGATCTTTACATACTGCATTGTAGAAAGCAGGACATAGGCAGGGGTAGGGTGTGTATCACACACATGTGAGCTATCTGTATGTGCATGACATAGGTACATTCAATTGTGAAGTCCACAGTGTGTGTGTGAATGTATGTATGGCTGTCTGGTCCATGGAGTGAGGATGTATGTTACCATAGTGAACAGATAAGACCCCTACCCCCTCCAGGCGATGCAATCTACTACCCTGTTGATGCCCTCGATCTTAGGCCATACTGACTACCTGAATATGTGTATTCTCTGTGTTGCGTTATGTAGGTGCACAGTACTGTAATGGTGATTACAACATAGGCAGGGGTCCTCACCTCAACATTATCAAGTGTGTGTGTGTGTGTGTGTGTGTGTGTGTGTGTGTGTGTGTGCGTGTGTGTGTGTGTGTAGTTTTGTGTTCGCATCCTATAATGAGAATGTGTATTACTGAAACAGAATGAGGACCACGCTATCAACTGGCCTCTACCCTTGTTATCAGCTAGACTGATATGTTAACTCCCCGCCCCATGTAACTGTACCTGTGCTGTCACCCAGTATGGATGTCACATCTCTAGCCACAGTAGCTTAGTACACAGCTCCCATGCTCCTGGATCAGTAGATGTGTAGACGTCTTTGGAATGTCAGCCTTTCTAACTGTGATGTTGAAGCTACGAATAGCGTGCTGGTATTGCCATACATACCTGTGAGTAGTCCACATTTACACATGAGGCACTAACTGCAAATACTGACACTCACTGACACACGCAATTAGACCTGAAGTAGGGAAGCAGGACATCATGATTAACATGTTGTTACTGTTATTACCAAGACACATACTGTGAACAGTAAACAATGCATTCTAAACCTGTGCTACATGGTAAGTCTGCTGCTTGTCAACAGTATACAACAATTGTAATCTACACTTATCTCCATATTCTGTTCACCCTGTGAATCAGACCATATGAGCATGTCTCTGCACTGATGGTGTGGATGACAGGGATGTGGCACAGGCATCATCATATGCACAGGGTGATAATGTTTGCCAGGGGCCTAGGCTGCACCAGTGGATGACATCATGTGTGTGGGTTAGGGCCTGTGATCTAATTGGCCATGTGTGGTTGTTATGCATGTGAGTGTTGTGGTGCCCTATATATGTTTCTGGTGTGTGTGTGTGTGTGTGTGTGTGTGTGTGTGTGTGTGTGTGTGTGTGTGTGTGTGTGTGTGTGTGTGTGTGTGTGTGTGTGTGCGCACACAGTTCTGCCATGTGTCTGGCCTACACAGGGGTATTATTGACAGCTCCAGACTGTACAGACCAGGTTTTACAGCTCACGGTGTCTGGCCATGGCCATGTGACCTGTGCCTGCCAGGGGTTGCACGGGCAATACCAGGCAGAAATGCAGATTGGGTACTGTCTGATGACACATGTCCACTGGAACCATGTCCCAGTTGGGACCGTCCATGGCCACGTGCATGTGGTCTGCTGTGTCCTGGTGTAAACAACACAGCACCAGCTGCACTGCTGCTGCTACCACCACTATGGGAGCGGGCATCTGAGGTAGCTCATTCACGTAGACCTGCACCAGGTGACGTAGCTGGCCTATGTTCTTGTGCCCTATGCTTCACTTCTACCAGATGTTCCAGCAGAGACAGCTCACGCTCATGGATTGTCATGCCACGGTCAAGGATTCCAACCATATCACCCAATCATCTGTCCAAATCCTCAAAAATCTGCTGGGGCATGTCGGCCAGAGGTCCTCTTACGAGCAGCACTGGCCACATGCCTGTGTCAGCCATCTACAGTCATTTGCTCCATAATTTCATAGGTTCAGAGGTTCATAGGTGGGTACTAGGCTATCTGACTGAAGGCATTTATAAGCCTAGCCAGAATGTGTTGGCTTTCGTCGTCCCCTTAGATTAGTTCTTTGTGCTTCTGTCCAGCAAAGCCACTGAAGTGATCCCCGAGGTAAACTTTCTGTTTCCCATCCACTCTTCAAGGTTTCTTTTGAAGAATGTTAGTGAGGAGCTCTGCCTAATGTAGATTGGGATCTTGTTCCAAAGCATGGGAAGTTTCTGGGATAGGAATCTATCCCTCCAGCATGCCCTATTTATTGTTGTGGTAAGGTTTAGATCCCTAGAGCTTGTGGCTCAAGAGGATAAGCGTTTCTTTAGGTGGAGCATGTTCATCAATTCTGGGTTCGACATGGCCTTGTATGTCAGGCAGAGATTATCTCTGAGTAGGCGGTATGCAACCGTGTACAACTGGAGTTTCTTCAGTCGAGCTGCATAGGGCATCTGTTTGAGGCCATTGATCCTCTTGGTGAGGTACTTCTGTGGTCTTTCCAGCTGTTGCAGGTGTCTTGTAAGGTACATCCCAAATGAGGCATTGTATTCTAAGATGGGTCTGATGAGTGATCAGTAGAGTGGCACAATGACCTCTTTTGATCTGGATGCAAACCCTTTTGTGATTAGGTGGGCCAGGTAGAAGGATTTTCTAACCACTTTGGCAATGTGATTATCAAAGGTGAGATTACTATCTACTTGGGTCCCCACATCCCTTATTGTGTCTTCTGTATTTAGGGGACTGCCACCTATGTTTTTTTACAAAGGGGATGACTATGCACTTTTTGGCATTTAGTTTGAGGCCATGATTTTGACACCAGGTATCCGTCTCAGTGAGATCCTTTTGGAGGATGTCTGTGTCAGTCGGAGAGTCAACTATAGCCCCTAGTTTACAGTAATCTGTGAACTTGGTCAGCCATAGTCCTCCTGTCCTTGCCTATACCTCTGAGAAGTATATGTCAAACAAGAGGGGTCCTAGGACTGAGCCCTGGAGAACACCACTTGTAACCGGTTTAGAGATGGACCTAGCTCCCGCAGCTGTCACCATGTGGGTTCTGTCCATGAGCCAGTTGGCAACCCATCTTGTGACATAGGGGTTTATGTTCAGGTTTGTGAGCTTGTCTATAGTACCAGAATGGGGAATGGTGTCAAAGGCCTTAGCGAGGTCTAGGTAGGCTGTGGGTACCACCTTTCCCTCATCTATAGCCTTGGTAACTGTCTCAAAGAAGTCCACCAGGTTTAGGAGGCATGATCTGCCCTTAACAAAGCCAAACTGGGTAAGGTCCAGCATTTGGAGGTTTCTAATGTCTCTATTAATGAGTTCCATGATGATGTGCTCCATAGCCTTGCAGACCAAGCTAGTCAGGCGTATAGGGTGATAGTTCCCAGGGTCTGTTGTGGCTCCACCTTTGTGGAGTGGGATAACTGTTGCTGTGCACCACTTTATGGGTATATTTAGCCTGTGGAGAGGCTGAGGTTGAACAGTGTGTTTAGGTGAGGCGCTAGTTAATCTTTGAGCTCATGTAGGATGCAGCCTGGGACACTGTCGGGTTCCATTGATGCTGGGTTTTTGGCTTTGGAGAGGACTGTTTTAACCTGAGTGTCTGTGATTTCAGGGACTCTACATTCTTCTGATATGGTTATGGGTCCTTTAGGGGTGAGATGGGGGTGAAGCTTGCGCTGAACCTGTCTGCCAGGATGTTAGTGATATTGGTTCAGTGTATTTTGTGTCATTCTGCACTAACTCCAAGCAGATCTGAGCATTGCCACTTAGATTCTTGACATAGCTAAAGAATGCCTTGTGGTTATCTTTGGAGTCCTTGGCAATTTTTCTTTCAAAGCTTTTCTTGTATGATTTTATGAGGGGTCATAGTTTCTTGCTGATACTGATCAGGGATGTCTTCCCTTCTTAGGATTTTACTCTTTTCTGTACTAGTTTCCTCCTTCTATTGTATAGCTTGTTTATGGCAGGAGTCCACCAGACTAGTTTCCTTTACTTGGAGGAGTAAGTATTGGTTTTGCTTGGGATGGCACGATCCATGCATTCTTGTAGCTGCCCATAGAATGCATTAGTAAAGGATTTTGCAGCTTGGACATTGTTATCCTTCAGCATGGGGGCTTTGAAACTTTCCACCTCGGTCTTAAGTAACGTGAAGTTTACTTTTGAAAAGTTTTTCATGTTGGCTTTCTTGTCTGGGGGAGGGGCGGAATATGGATATCCAAAGTTATTTGTTTATGGTCAGATCTAACCAGTGAGGGGTTGACCTCTGGTGTGGAACACTGGTCTACCAAGTTGGGGATGACCAGGTCCAATATGTTGTTACCTCTGGTGGGAGTGTAGACCAGTTGATCCAGGGCATTTGAGCTTATAAATTCTAGGAAAAGCTGGGAAAGGGAGTTAGCACTTGAGTAGTTCTTCCAGTTAATGTTTGGGTAATTGAAATCACCCAATATTAGGGGGTTTGGTAGGACCTTTATGTTTCCCAATGTTTCCAGAAATGCGGAATGGGGGTCCTGGGACATGGTGGGTGAACTGTAGCAAGGTACAATTTGAATTGCAGTTTTGCCCATTGTTAGTTGCATGTGGATGACCTCTTATGTATCGTGCTGTGCCACTAACCTGGAGATGAGGGTATCCTTGATGAATATGGATACACCCCCGCCTTTTGTATTTCAGTTTGGGTTCTGTGGCCAAAATGTATGGTATGAGTTGTAACCTGGTATTGCTGGTGTACTCTCTGGAGCCTTAAACCAGGTTTCTGTTACTGCACATATATCATTTTTTTTTTCCATACTGAGGAGTGCCTTAAATGCATGCATTTTGAGGTTTAGACTTCTGGCATTGAGTAACATTACCCTCAGTTTTTTGTTACTTGTGCTATTTACGGAAGTGGGTTTGTCTTTTGAGCCTTGCCTAAAAAAGGCACTATGGGGGTGGCAAGAGCCTTGGCAAGTATTCAAAAGCCTAAGGGTGATAGGGGCAAGCCATCTCTAGCAAAGCATGTCATCCCAGGCAGACAGACACTGGATCCCCTTTGAATGACATGAGAAACTTAGCCAATTGTTGAAATCGAGAATTTTTTTCTTTATACAGTGGTATCATTCTTGGTGAGGGCAGGATGCTGCTCATGGTCAGGGTCATACTGGCCTGGGCTACATGATCAGAGAGCTCTTCTATGTCTCTTTTCATGTAGTCCAGGGAGGTAGATCTCAGGTCATTCACACCAACATGGACAATGACAGAGTCATATTTGTACTTGTTCTGGAGTGACCTGAGTGCTTGTGTTATGTGGCGGATCCTGGCACCCGACAGGCAGCTACAGTAACCTTCTCCTTATTCAGCCTAGTCATCAGTGTGCCTGACTATAGAGTCACCTATTACTAGTATGTTGGGTATGTTATTTTGCCTTAAGGACTGTGATTGCATGGTACACTGGTTTTGTGAAGTATGTGTTTCATGGTTTGTGTTGGGGGGTGGAGGTTGCTTGGATGTTTGCTTTGGAGGTCTCTTGGTTTTGCCGATTATTATTTAGAGCCTTCGAGTATGTTTTCATGAATTTATGTGTGTTTTTTGTCGGTGCTGGTTCAATGGGTTTATGTAAGACTGGTGGTGTGATGCAAGTATTTTCCTTTTCCTCTTGACTGTCTGATCCAGTCTTGGGTTGAGAGAGCTTAGCCTCTAGTTTGGCGTATAACTGCATCTCTTGCATGTATTAGTGTTTGGTGGTAGGAGGAGGGGTTGTCTGTGTACATGAGGCAGTTGTAACATTGCCTCAAAATGCCCTGATTCACCAGTTGGACTGGAGAGTACACCTGAAACTGCCCTTTGGACATGCCATGATAGGTACAGTGAACTGTTTTACTGGATGGATGGTAATTTCAAATAGAGAGCCTAGCCCTTCTGTACAGTACAGAAGGGTCTAGTGCTAGGGTTTATAAGTGCTTGCTATAAGTTTTAAACAAGTGCCAGGCTGAGAAATGAAAGGCTTGAATGCTTTAGTTGAAAGTTTGTCTAGTTCCAAGGGAAAAATTGAAGAGGAGACTTTGTGGAGCCGGGAATAGTTTTACCCTAGCTAACCGGTGCTGCCGGGCAAATATGGTATTTATAGCAGGGAAATGAAAGAGATAGAAATTAGCCCAAAATGGCCAATAAACTACTAATTTCTGGGCTGAAACCACTTCTTCAGGGACAGATAGGCTGCTCAAAGCTCCCCTCTCTCACAGGTGAACAGAGAAACCTCCTTCTATCCAAGTAAGGTATGGGCAGACAGAGATTTGTAACACAGCCCTGAATTCAGCACTAATCTAAATACTGGACTATTCTAGCTTAGAAAGGTGGGAAACAAGTATATATATATATATATATATATAGTTTTTTTTTCAGAAAATAAATCAGATACAATCAAAAAACAGTTTAAAAGCACATAAAAAGGATAATTATTGTTATATATATCACAGATCAGAGTTGTAGTCAATGTCCCCAGTAATAAAGTAGGAAGAAACACAAATAAAGTAAAAGCAGATGAATAAAGTGCAATTTTATATGTATATATATATATATATATATATATATATATATATACACACACACACACACACACAAAATAGAAAACAAACAAACTGATTTAAACAAGTTACCCAATTAACCAGAAAAAAACTCAAAACGGAGCCCTGTTCTTCAGCCAGACAAGTTCTCACTGCACACCCCTGCTTACTAGGATGTAGGGGAACCTTCTCCAAAAAAAGATAGCCTGGATCAGTGCCTCAAGTTATACAAACAAAGCTAGATTCAGCAGGCCTAAATCTGGTCTATGCTACAGCAACAAGGTGTACCAATTTCAGAAAAAAACAGCTCAAATAAGCAGTCACAATAAGCTTGTGACCAGAAATTCCCAGCTCAGAAGGGCAGAATCCAGCCTCTCCTCCCACAAGAGTGCAGACCGCAAACATTCTTAATTTAGAATAACTGGCCTGAAGCCCAAGTGCTTAAGCCAGAACTAATACACTTTTAGAATAGCAGACACTGGGCCTTCATTCAGCAATTCCCAGCATAAAAGGATGTAAGCTACCTGTCCTGCCACAACAATGTAGACCACAAGCCTTCTTAATGTAAAACAGCCTGCATGAAGCCCAAGTGCTTAAACCAAAAGACTTAGAATAGCAGTCACAATTCGATCAGGCTACAACCAAGCAGTAATAAATGCAGCAAAATAAATAAAATTGAGTACTTTTAAGAAAAGCAAAATAGAGTAGGAGGACACACAACTACAGCAAAAGCAAAACCACACTTTCCTGTTCCACATGCCAACTGTCCTTCCTCTATGGCCACTGGTGATGGGGTATGTGTTGACATGAGATCTGTGTGCGGGGATGAGGGGGATATAAGTGGAATGGCAACCAATGGCACATTTTCAGCCCCTGACAACCCTGCCAGTGCCTCAAGCATATGTTCATCATCACTGCTAGAGTCTGTGGAGACACTAACATCAGATGGACCGCAGGAGGGTAACGCACCTACATCACCTGTGAGGGCAGACAAAGACTCTACATTACAATACAGACACACACACACAGACACACAACATGCATGTGATATGGCAGAAGGCATGCAACATGCATGTGATACAGCAGACGGCATGCAGCTCAGGCAATAATATTGGTAGTTATCATACATCCCTGGGTTGCACACAACAGCATGCATGTGTCATAGCAGAAGCCATATATTTCACACAATCCTAGTAGTAAGCATGCATCCCTGTGTTACACCATGTAGACCAGCACAGGTTAACAGTACACATGTCTGATGTGTGGCATATGACCTTGACATTAACATGTAGTATGACATGTAATCTGCTGACGTGTGCATTGACATGCATACATGTTTAACACAATGGTGTCCTGTCACATATACAATGGGGTAATGGTGTCACATTGCAGTGTTGTCTGTCCACCCTACAGATAAAATGCACATGTAGTAGATGTGCATGCCCATTGCAGGGTATTATGAGCTGTCTATATTGCTATACAGTGTGAAGTACAGACACAGTGACATTGCAGGGAATCATGAAGCATCTCTATTGCTATACAGTGTGAATTACAGACACAGTGCATAGCCATGACTGTGTGCATACACAATACATATATACTGAGGAATGTGACCCACATCACTGAGGTGTAAACACACTAAACCATGATGTGGAATGTGTGACACAGGTCATCGAAGGCCATACGGATGACAGCCCTGCACATCTACAAACATTTTTTGCTGCCTAGCAACTATGTCCACACATGGCAGACTTGTCAATACACCATGTCCCACATGACATTTGTGTAGCACACACACAAGGTGTATGGATGACAGTGATGTCTGACAGCAGCAAGGGAAATGTACTGTATCTGTAGCCTGATGTGGTTGTCTGTGTATGTATGTGGATGCTGTACAGGTGACTGCTGTCATGCTGTGACACAGTCATCATGTTCAACACATCTTATGTGGTCAAATGATGTTATGCCTCCACAAGCTGTGCACAGGCTGGTAGGATGTCTAGTGTTCTACATCTGCAATATAACCATTACACAAAGGCTAACCATGTGGAGCCAATGTACAACAGGGTATACACACAAACACATCACATCTACTGTGTGTTGCTTCATGTCTCTGGCCATCCTCCATGGACATGTGTGAACATGTGTTGGCCAAATGGTTGTGATGGCCATCTATCACACATGTCTGTGTTGTCCCATATGACATACACCCATAGATGCCATATACTCTACTGTCCACAGGGTTATGCAGACAAAGGGTTGTATGTTTGGTATGTAGTTTATGTTTTACAGGATAGTGAGACAATGTTGCAGCCGGCTCTCTACACCTAACATCCACTCACCCAGCTATGAAAATAAGTGCTCAGATCAGCAAAATATTCACACACACTTTCATCTGCCTTGCTTCTATGCTCACAAATCTTTTTCGTATATATTTCAAGTGTTAGCTTAAAACATTTTAAAAGACATTTTTTACAGCAGTATAGTCAAACCGACAGTGTCAGGCATTTTTGACAAAAAAGTCACTGCTTTCCCATGGAGTAAGGGGGTCAGTAACCGTACCCACAGCCTTTGGTCAACACTATACTGTTTGCATACCCTCTCAAAACATATGAATGAAACTATCAAAAGTATCCCCATCTTTAAATTGCAGAAGAAATGTACTGACCTGTTGTACTTCTGGGGTCCAGTTACTCCCTTCCTCATTGCCTCCATGACTCTGGCGAGGAGTCAGCATTTCCCTCTCATGCCTCCTTTGACACTCCTTTTCTTCAGCTTCTATCTCCAAACACCTGGCCTGAAACTCAAGTCTCTTTAGCTCCAGCTGGATTTTAAGTCCACTGCATAAAGTTTGAGCTGTCCATTCTCTCAGGATATTGTATCTTCACTGCCAGCCTGATTTCTTTCACAGAAAGGTTGAGCTGCCCATTGTCCAAGGATATTGTATCTCCACTTCCAGTCTGATTGTCCTCATGAATGCTGTTTTCTGATGCAGCTGTAACCAAGGCTGAAATCAGGTCTGCCTTAGTCAGGTTTCCATGCACCAGTCTCCTAGCCTGGCAAATCTCCACCAGCTAGCTCCATGTCAGCTTTCCATACTCCTCTGCTAACATGCTGCCTGCTCACCCTAACTAACTAAGCTAACAAAAGAAATAAAACAATTGTGATCTGAACTCTAAGTATTCACTGCATGGCTGTTTTAGAGTACAAAACACCTTCAGAGATCACTGTACATAAGGATGCAGGATTCACTCTACCCACATCACTACAAGCCAATTAGTATTTGCCAACTAATTAATATGTGATGTGGATCATCCACTAATGCCCACTAATTAGTATGTGGAATGGAACCCACCACTGCAAACCAATTAATATGTGAGGTGGATATTCCAACCACTGCCACCAATTAATATGTGATGCCCGTGCCCTAGCCCAGCAATCAAGGAGCCTCAGTCCTCACCACTAACACCAGAGAGGGCATCTCATATAAGAGGAAAGGATAAACAATACACACAGCAAAGTGCAATTTCCCTTAAGACCACACAGAGATCACAGTCAGTCTGGGGCAGGTTGCTCCTTTGCTCTCCAGGTCCCCAATAAGACTATCCACTAGCACAGCTATAGGGTCTGGATCTCAGCCTAGCTGGCAAGCTAACCTTCAGTACCCTCTCTGTCCAGCCAGTGCTTCATGTCCCTGCCTGAGTAGCTGGCACACACACACGCACACTTTGAGATAAGTATTTATACAACTTCACAGACCCTCCTGGGAAAGGCTGATACAGATTCTCCAACTGTGCCCCTATACCCAGACTATACAGTAGTAATTCCTGCAACCAGCTAATAATTATCAGCTATCCAAAGGCCCTTAAAAGGGTGTCCAAGTATTACTGTGCAATATTATCCAATAGTAGTGTAACTAAGCAATCAAGTCTTATTGGAAGGGCTTAGTACAGGTTCTCTTATAAGTATGCAATGTACTCTAGAGCTTAATTTATCTCTACATAAACCAGCCACAGTTGAAAGGGATGTAAAAATGATTTAATAATAAATACTAAAAACACAAGACAATACTACTACACCACAGTGCTATTCAAGAGTTCAGAGATCACACAGAAACTTAAAATAATGCAGTAGTACAGTTCTGACATAATAGAAAAACACTTAGTCTAATCTTTATAGTCCTAACTATTTCTACAAGAAAACACACTTCTAAGATAACTTACTTAAGAGAGTATAAGGCAGTGCTGATGAGTTGACTGTCCAAGATCAAAATGCTTACAGTCTCTCTCTGAGCAATATTTTTTAAAATCAATAACAAACATTTTTGCTGGGTTCTCAGTATACACATTACATCATTTTGACACTTAGCCTGAGGTTACCAGACCAACAGGCTACATTATTTAGCAAGCTAACAACTGCTCAGGAAGCTACAACAATAAACGACATTTCACATGTACACTCTAGTAATTATTCCTTAGGTTCATAGATTAGTACTCAGCTAACTGCCCTTGTGAGCCATTTTAAGCCTAGCCAATTATCCCCTGTGAGATTTAAACCCTGTACGTTCATAAGTTGATTCATAGGTTGGTACTAGACTATCAGCCCTAGGGCCTATACAAGCCTAGCCATAACAATTCCCTGGCTATTTCTTCCCACATTATTTACTTTCCTGGACCCCTGTCTAGCAGGGCAACTGACGTGATCCCTGGGGTGAATTTCCTTTCTCCCATCCAATTGTCAAGGTTCCTCTTGAAGAGGTCCAAAGAGGCACTCTGCCTGACATGTATGGGCAATCTATTCCAGAGTCTGGGGAGTCTCTGGGTCAGGAACCTATCCCTCCAGCATGTTTTGTTTATTGTGATGACAAGGTTTAGATCCCTGGAGCATGTAGCTCTAAGGGATTGGGATTTCTTTAAGTGTAGCATGTCCAACAGCTCTGGGTTTGACACGGCCTTGTATGTTAAGCAGAGATCGCCTCTGAGTAGATGATATGCGACAGAGTATAGCTGGAGTTTTTTAAGGCGGTCAGCGTAGGGCATCTGCTTTAGGCCTGTGATTCTTTTAGTGAGGTATTTCTGAGGCCTTTCCAGTTGTTGCAGATGTCTTGAGAGGTACTTAGCAAATGGGGCATTGTATTCTATAATGGGTCTAATGAGGGATGAGTACAGTGGGACAATGACCTCCTTTTTTCTGGATGAAAAGCCCTTCGTGATGAGGTGTGCCACATAGAAGGATTTCCTGACTGTTGTGGCGATGTGGTTATCGAAGGTGAGACCACTGTCCACCTGTGTCCCTAAGTCTCTTATCACACTTTCTGTGTTTAGTGTACTGCCACCTATATGGTAATTCATGGATACATGTTTTTTCCCAAAGGGGATAACAATACATTTCTTGGCATTGAGCTTGAGCCCATGGCTCTGGCACCAAACATCTGTTTCTGTAAGGCCCTTTTGTAGAGTATCCACATCATTTGGGGATTCGATAATGGCTCCCAGTTTGCAGTCATCTGCAAACTTTGCTAGCCAGAGTCCCTTAGTGTTGACCTGTACTTCAGAGAAGTAGATGCCAAACAAGAGCGGCCCCAGGACTGAACCCTGAGGTACTCCACTTGTCACTTGTCTGGAGCTGGATTTGGAGTCGGCTACTTTTACAGTGTGTGTTCTATCAGTAAGCCATTTAGCAACTCATTGGGTGACATAGGGATTAATGCCCCAACTTAGTAAGTTTATCTATGATTCCAGAGTGGGGGATGGTGTCAAAGGCCTTGGCAAGGTCTAGATAGGCTGTGTGGACCACCTTACCCTTGTCCATGGCTCTGGAGACTGATTCAAAGAAGTCAGTCAGGTTCAGGGGCAAGATCAGCCCTTCACAAACCCAAACTGGGTGGGGTCAAGTGTTTGAAGGTTGCCAATGTCTTTGTTTATAAGTTCCATGATAATACGCTCCATGGCCTTGCAGATAAGGCTTGTTAGACTGATGGGACGGTAGTTTCCAGGATCCAAGGTGGATCCCCCCTTGTGGATTGGGATGACTGTAGCTCTGCGTCACTCAGTGGGCAGGAAACCTGAGGTGAAGCTATGATTAAACATGACACTTAGGTGAGGTGCCAGTTCATATTGTAGTTCATGTAGTACACAGCCTGGGATGTCATCTGGTCCCATGGATGCTGTATTCTTGGCTTTAGAGAGTGCGTTTTGTACCTGTGTGGCCGTTATTACTGGAATTTGGCATTTCACGTGTACACTCTGTACCTTGTGTTTGTAAGGCAAACACCTCAACCATTAGGCCATCCTCCCTTTAGTTAAGGCAATAGAAAGAATGTCCTAGTCTAGACAGACTGACTCCGAGCTCTACAGATCAAAGAACATACAAAACATAATGTTAATTTCAAAGAACAGATGTGAAATGTTTGACTTAGCTTTCCTTATAGCAGATGGCAATGTTGCTACAATCTTGAAGTTCAACATTTTAGTATTTTCTTTCATTGAAGAAACAAGCCTTTATTTTACATTTATATTTACTATGCCAGAATTATGTATCAAATTCTATTTGGCTAGGCTGGCAGCCTTCATCCATCTCTACCAGTCTTCACAGGGTCAGTAGACTTAACAAAAACGTGAGTTATTTTTATCTGAGTTAGATAATGTATAGTATTTAAGGACTTTGAATCCAGGGGATATCCTAACCTTTTGGTGCAACGCAATAAAAAGAATACTATAGATGACTGTAGAACTGTAGTGAAACCATATTTTGCTGATAATGTGGTAGTGAGATCAAAAGAATCAGCTAATATTGTTATATATATATTACTAAGTATAATAGATATACTACTATGGTTAGATCTATTATTACAAAAAATCGGCCCATATTAACTTCTAATTTTGAGTTGAAACAGAAGGACCTTCTTTTACATTTAGAGGGAAAGAAATTTAAAGCAGAAATTATGTTATAAGGACTTGATGTTGAATGATACTGGTGTCGATAAATTTAATACTAATGGTACTGTTCCTTGTTTTAATTGTTCTTTTTGTAAAAATATAAATACAGACACCTCCTTTGTGCACCGTGTTACTGGAAAAATATTCTACTTTCTACTATATTCTTTAACACGTTTGCCACATGTGCCACTGAAAATATAGTATATATCACTAAATGTGTTGCATGTGATGAATTTTATATAGGCAAAACAAATCAGAAGTTAAAAGAGAGAATAGGTTCCAATTTATGTGAAGTAAGATGGAGAGTTGAAACAAATGCTTTAAGTAAACATGCTATGGAATGCGGAGATGGTCATAATTTTAAATTTAGAGTAATACAAAGAGTAAAAAAAATGAGTAATAGGGGGTGATATTGTAGCAAAAACTGAAGCTGCAGAGTATAACTGGATAAATTATTTTAGGGCATATAAGCCCCTAGGTTTAAATGTGAGAAACGCTGTTAAACCTGTGTTAAAACTAAGGAGAGGATTTATTTGATGTAATGTTACTGTTTTTTATTAGTTTTAGAATTGTAAAGACATTTTAAATGTGTTTTAGGGCTGATTTATATTAATTGTTCTTAATCATGTAATTAATTAGCTGGTTTATGGTATAAATACTGAGTGCAATGGATGATTTGTTTTGCATTGAGAAAGAGTTGATGCAACTCAAAAGCTTTGCCTTTTTACATTGTCTGAATAAAACTTCAGACATTTTGAGTTCTTGCTTTTTCCTATTTTTTTAATCCTGTCTAGAATGTGCACTAGTGGAAGATGGAGAGAAGAATCTAGCAAAAGATTTAGAAGAGCTAAACAAGTGGACAGAAAGGGGACTGCTTACATTCATTGCAAATAAAAGCAAAATGTTAGACTTAGGCCACATAAACACTGGTGTGAAGCCTCAGATAGTGAGAAGAGCTAATAAAAACAGAGCAGAAAAAGAATGCGGGATGATGATGATCCTACCTGGAATGGACCACCAGAAGCAGACTAAATGACAGCAGCAGCAAACAGAATTCTGGGACATAGACAGGGAAACGGATTCCAAAGTAAAGGTATAATGCTTCCCTTTTACCATTTCCCTTCATAGGGCTTAGTTCACATCACATCTTAATTACTAAGTGCAATTTTGGAAGCTGTGTAGGGAAAGAACATCAAGCTGTTGTATTAAGTCCAGAGCAAAGCTCCTAAAATTATGTATAGCAGCACACACACACACACACACACACACACACACACACACACACACACACACATAAGTCTATATGTATATTTACAGAAACACAGACACACACACACATATATATGCATCTGTTGAAAAATCAACAAAGAAAATAAAATGTAAGATGCCACATATGTGTGATATCCATCTGTTTATCTATCTATATATACACCATTAATTTATACTGTGGCTGAAGAGGAAACTGTTGAGCCCAGTATATCCTGTATTAATTGCCTGCTGAAGAATGGACAAATCTTCCCCACCGTAAGCACATCACAATGTTTTGACAAAATGCTGTTCTACAGACTGGTTGCGATGTTTTCATGATCAAATTTATGATGATTCAATGAAGGAGAACAAATTATATATATATATGTGTGTGTGTGTGTGTGTGTGTGTGTGTGTGTGTGTGTGTGTATATATATATATATATATATATATATATATATATGTATAAAGCATACTCAAAAGTGATTTTCGCAAGAAGATAACAAAAACTAACATCCTGAACCCTGCAGTTTTTCTCAGGGCAAGTAAATGCTTGTTTAAAAATTGGGCTAAAGGCAAAGATAAAAACCAAGACATAAAAAATACAATGTCTCTGAATAAAGCACTTCCAAAAATCACACAAAAAGCACTCTGTAAATAAAATACCAGTTAACTGATTATACTTTTTATTGGATGGAATTGTATATAAAAGGAATCACAAATTTATTCACTTTAGTTCTGATGAAGTTCAGTTTTGAATGAAAGTGGCTAACTATAGTAATAAAGTGGTATTTTATTTGCCGGGTGCTGTGGTGATTTTTGGAAGCGCTTTATTCAAAGGCATAGTATTTTTTATTTCCAAGTAAACACTTGCCCAGTGTGGGAAAATATTCCCTTCTCCCCACTGTAGTGTGATGCCAGAATTCATATATATAGCTAGGAGGGTGTGAGGGGGGGGTGCATAGCACCAACATCAAGGTGGGTTTCAGATACTATGGTGTGTTTTTGTGAAGTTTTGGCAAGTGTTTACTTGCCCTGGGAAGAAGGTGCAGTTTTGAATTTTAGTTTTCATTATTTTGAGCTCATGAAAAATAACATTCGAGTATTTGGGCTTTTCAGCATGCAAAGTAGATTGATTAATATATATATATGTATATATATATATATATATACAGAGAGAGAGAGAGAGATACAGATATAGATATAGATACAAAAACAAAATATATATATATATATTGATATATATATGTGTATAAATATATATATATATATATATATATATATATATATATATATATATATATATATAAATTTTATAAGCTCAAAATAATGAAAGGTCAAATTTCAGTATCGTGAGACCATAAAGTTGAATCTTCAAAAAAGCAAAAGAGCATAATCGCAAATATGACTATGTAGAATTTGCAGTTATGGCTTTACGTTACATGACGTGTAGTGTGTTGTGTAGATGGTATCCAGTGTAGTGTGTGGATTTAGGTGGAATTTAAGGTAAGTGAGTGTTTTGCAAGGGTTTTGGGTATGTGTGTGTGTGTGTGTGTGTGTGTTTGTGTGTGTGTGTGACTGTAGAATGTCTGGGTGTGAGTTTACTCTCTTTTTCTGTTTGTACGATCTCGTAGTTAGTATATATATATATATAAGTAGCGGGGGTGTGTGGGGCAGACATGGGGTGTGCAGGGGGGCTTACCCCCCTGCTTATATGTAATGTAGGTTTGTTGATTTGTGTTTTTGTGTTTGTGTGTGTTTTGTTTGTTTATTTGTTGCAGTGTGGGTCAAATTGTGTATGTGTTGTGTGGTGTATGGTGTGTTCTCGATTTTGTGTTTCACAGTTTTGGGGTTTTGGGATTTCAAGCGTTCGACTTTATTGTCTCAAGATACTGAAATTCAAGATTTCAGTATTTTGAGATTATAAAGTGGAACTATATATATATATATATATATATATATATATATATATATATGTGGGTCTATTTTGTTTAGTTGAATCTCATTTCAATGAATTTCATTTCACCCCGACCACTTCACTAAAAACTCATATTGCTGAAAACTCATTTCACTGAATCTCATTTCACTGAACTGAACTTAGTACATATGGCACTGTATAGAGTACTGTAAGACAATTAAAAGGTATATGCCCTTTTCCCCACTGTAGTGCGATCCTGGAGTTAGTATATATAGTTAGAGGGGTGTAGGTGGCACAGTTCCCCGCATTGGGGTGGTATGGGGGTGTAGCTTCCCCTTGTTTGTTTAATATTGTATTTTACCAAAAAGTTCAAAACAATACATTTTAAACAATAGACATCCATAGTTACAACACCAGTGCCTAACTCTGTAGTGAAGACAATCCTCGGGATTCATGAAGCTTGGCGCAAGGACAGCATTAGGCTTACACCGACTGTGCAGCGTAGAGATGGCGCAGTAGCGCCATATGCATATTAATGAAGGCGCACTGCCACCACATCCATGTGCATAGGAAACGTGCGCGAGTGCAGGGGGTGTGTCCAAATGCTGCACGGAGGCGTGAACATGTCGGCTGCATACGTGCAACCTAAAATGCTGACTAGTACAGCCTGCCTCTAACAGTAATCATACCTGTCAGTGTCCGTGGATACTGAAACATATGGAAAGCATACAAGACAGTTTTGCGAACACCAAAATAAGAAGCAAACACAAAGGCACATAGCTGAATATTGAGTCCCCATCCCTCGAACAAATGACATTTAAAACCCCGTGCCCGTATTCCATTGTAATGTCGATAGTTATACCAAGTGGAAGCAGAACGCATCGTGTTAGCGTGCTGCCAATAGCTAAGCCTAGCCCAATGGTCAGGGTTACCACCTGTCCCACATTGTGAGGAACAGTCCCCCTCTGGGCAGTTGTGTCCATACCAAAACCATTATAAATGTCAAATGTCCTGCGATTGTAGGACATAATTATGTCCCAAATCTTATGTAATAGTCCCATACAATACTTATTTCCATATATAAAATACCTACATGTTACAAGAAACAGAATAAGCAAGTAAACAAAACATAAGAAGCAACTAAACTGCTACAACAATAAGCTTACATTTAGGCATAAAACAAAAGTACTATCCGTTGTACTGACCGTGGGTATGTGTTGGCCTGTAAAATCTGATGTGTGTCCCGAAAATGCCCCATCCTGGCCATATGAAAAGGTGGCAACCCAACTATAGGTCAGAGCATTCGCCCAAAATCTGCCCATTCGTGGTCCAAGGCATCCTTGTCAGGACGGGCCAAAGATGAACGGGTATTACCCAGGTCTACCTACCATGTCATAGAAGATAAGTATTTCCGTGTACCTATATGTGTGATGTACAGCATGTGGAAGGTGAAAAATGCTAGGGTCGTCCTCACAGCCATACAGGTACCAGAGATATGTAGTGTATGCAATGTGTTTCCTTGACCATGCCATGGGCCATCAACCAGAGAAGGGATGGAGTGTGTGAAATATGGGGGTGGGGGGGAATGAGTAATGTAATAATTTGCCAAGGGGAGACTGACTTGGATGCACAATAGGTGAACTGGAGGTGTACTAGGGAGCAGTGGGTGAATCAGAAAGAAAAACAAAGAACAAACATACACATCCGCAATACAACCTGACAGGCCATACTGTAGAACACAATCCCACAAACATATGAATATTAAAATGTGCGATACACATGTACAGAAACATCACAGGCACATACCTAAGTAATGGTCTGGCCTGAACTGGGCCATCCAACCACAACACACCTGGATACATCATTGAATACCCACCATCCCCTCCACAGCACACAACCACCCCCCCTTCCTGAACGTCCACCAAATCCAACCGTACTCGGGCTGCTAGCTTGGCGCAGCCATATCTACACATAGTGACCACTACTCATATCTAGTAGGCAGTCTCACCCTAGGCAGTCTCAGGATTGCAAACTATGTATCCTTTGCATGTATAACCCTATTACATTTTCGTAAATCCAAAAGAATCGAGGTTATTGGTCTACACAATTTTTGGACATCCCTCATGGGATAAGTATACTGTCTAAACATCAGACTTGGTGTCACAACACGATGTCCAGTCCTGTAGACATCTGCACACAAGTGGTATGAGCAGTAGTCATCCACAAGACTGCTCAGCCTCCAGCCGGTTATGCAGAACCTACGACCCGGGATTAAACACCTGACTGTGATGCACGTCTCCCCACATGCATTATCGGGAATATATACCTTACACATTCGCATAGCGGCAGTTGGATATAGGGTGATTAAGGCACTTTAAAGCAGATGTAAGCAGGGTACCACCTGTCCTACTTTGTGAGGGACAGTCCCTGTTTGGGCAGTTGTGTCCTGAACAAAAATAATACAATGGCAAATGTCCTGTGATTGTAGGAAATAATTATGTACCATATTTCATGTAACAGTTGCATAAAACAGTTATTTCTGTATGTAAAATACATAAATGTTACAAGAAACAGAATAAGCAACTAAACTGCTACAAGAATAAGCTTTCATCTAGGCAAATAAGTAAAGTTGTAAGCCCTGTACCGACCGTGGGTATGTGTCGGCCTGTAAAATCTGATGTGTGTCCTGAAAATGCGCCACTTTGGCCATTAGAAAAGGTGGAAACCTTAGACGTAAGCGAGTATGCAAGCACGTAGGTGCGACAGTAGGTGGCAGTGATTAAATGGTATGTGGAATGTAAAAACATATGTAGGTGTATATGCATGTGTATGTACAGACTGATATATATAGAGAGAAATATAAAGATATATATATATATATATATATATATATATATATATATATATATATATATATATAGTTAGGAAGAATGAACATGGTCACAATATAGCAGTCACAATGAATGTGAAGGGAAACAGCAGCGGAACCACCCATAATAGTTAGTGCTGTTATATATCAGGATGGCCAGAGGCGAGCAAACCTCTGCATCCCCAACCACAGGTAGGACGCTAAATGTGGAACTAACGATGTCCCCATGCTAAATCTGACTTTCAACTAGGTATAGGGCAGTCCCGGTCCCCAGTCGGACAAGCCTAAACCCGGATGACCACATGAACACCCTGACAATCAAATACACGTATGTGCCAGGACTACAGGTTTAGGAGGTCTGAATATACTTTGAATGAGTCAACATGCAGAAAGGGTCCAGAGCGGTATGGAATAGTGCATGTGTAGTATTGCGGTTTTCACAACAGGAAAATGGATGCCTACTGTGTTAGTGAAGTGTTGAGTGATGTGTTCGGTAACTATGAACCATGGGTATACATATAAATGAAGCAGAAGACCCATAGTGTAGTGGTTAGAGCATCCGACTATCGAGCAGACGTTGCCGGTTCGACTGCAGCACACACCATTTATGACGCGTAATCCATATACGAGCATATCTTGCTAATTTTATGCTGTATAACGATATACAGCCAATTAAATGTGAACTGGGGTGATGTATCACAGTAATAATGTAGAGGGATTTTGCGTGACGTGAATCGGCGGTTAAACGGAAAACCGCAGCTGACACGTGTTGTATTCACCCTTTGTCCAACTGCCCTCGTTCCGCCCAAAAACACAATATACCGTGTTGGCCAGGACCGATGCCAGGACCCTACACATCACAATCAATGTGATTTGGGTGGCCTAATGGTTAAGGTGTTTGCCTTACAAACACAAGGTGCAGGGTTTGAGTCTCACAAGGGATAATTGGCTAGGCTTAAAATGGCTCGCAAGGGCAGTAAGCTTAGTACTAACCTATGAACCTATGAACCTAAGCCACGGCAGTTATACCTAACGTTGATGTTATCACAAACATAGCAGACAGCACAGTCATTCAACAGTATGATCAAAGTAATGAAATCATATAGATGTGTATGCATGCACACTTACACACACACATTTATATATATATATATATATATATATATATATATATATATATATATATATATATATATATATATATATATAGATATAGATATATACATATATATATATATATATATATATATATACATATATATATAGATATAGATATAGATATATATGTACATACATATAGGGTAACCACCTGTCATACTTTGCAAGGGACTGTCCCTCGTTGGCCAGTTGTGTCCTGTACAATTAGTGTCAAATGGCAGATGCCCTCATCTTTAATGACATAAATATGTCCTATATTTATGTAATAGTTGAATAAAGCAGTTATTCTGTATCAGAAACACCTGAATGTCATACACAACTGAATAAGCAACTAAAATGCTACAAGAAGAAGCTATCAATTGGGCATAAAAGTGAGTTCCTGTCCTTTGTACCGGCTGTGGGTATGTGTCTGCCTGCAAAACCTGACGTTTGTACCAAATAAGTCCCACTTTGGCCATTTGAAAGGGTAGCAACTATAGCAACTATATATATATATATATATATATATATATATATATATATATATATATATATATATATATATATATATATATATATATATATATATATATATATATATATATATATATAGATATACACACACAGAACGAACACGGGAACAAGAAAGCAATCATAATGACTGCGAAGGAATATAGCTGACCAGAGGTGAGCAAAATCCCTGTGTCTTTAACCACAGGTAGGATGCTAACAGTGTGAGTAACCTTGTCCATGTGCTAAATCTGACATTCAAATGGGTACAGGCCTGTCCCGGTCCCCAGTTGGACAAGTCTAAACCCGGATGACACATGAACACCCAGACAATCAAACATACGTATGTGCCAGGACTATAGGCTTTGGAGGTTTGAATATCCTCGGAGTGAGTTAACATGCGGCATGGGTCCAGAGCAGTAGGGAATACGGAATGGCGCATGTGTAGTAGTGCGGTTTTCCCAACAGGTAAATGGACGCTTGCTGTGTAAGTGAACTGTTGAGGCATGTGTTTGGGTAACTATGAACCATGGGTATACATATCAATGAAGCAGGACACCAATAGTGTAGTGGTTTGAGCATCTGCCTAACGAAAAGCCATTCATGGTTCAAGTTCAACTATAGCACATATAATTTTCCTTGTGGAATGATTGTTGCTCTGCTGTAAAGCCAACATTTAAATATGTAAAAGTGAACGTATGTATCGCATGGGACTATTAACCAGAATCATTCAATCAAAGTGGTACTGTCATAATGAATAAGGTACAAGTAAGCACAAATGAGTGGCAGGAAACATATGTAAGGCACAGTAAGCATAGACGATTGCACCTGCGGGTGTATGCAGCTCCCAGCATAAGAAATGTAAGTTTGTATGTACAGATGTAATATATACATATATATCTATATCTATATATATATATATATATATATATATATATATATATGTATACATATATATATATATATATATACATACATACACACGCATAGATGCATATCTATGTATATTATATATATAAAATATATATCTATATCTATATATATATATATATATATATATATATATATATATATGTATATATATATATATATATATATATATATATATATAGAATGAACGTTGTAACAATACAGCATACACAAGGGATGTGACGGAAATCAAGAGCAATTACGGTATTATACAGTGCTGTTAGTGTATGTCATAAAAAGCTGCACAGGTGTGAGCAGAGCACCGCTCACAACACAGGCAGGGTTTTACCAGTGGGAATATCATTGTTGAATTGCTAAGTCTACTTTACACACAGATGGAATGTAGCCCATGCTGGGCCCACCAAAAATTTTAAAGCGCAAATGGCCATAATCCATAACACAAGGAAAGGCACGTATGTGGAAATATACATGGCGGGAGACCCTGAGAATACACGAGGTGGGACAAAATGTGTGCAGGGCCCCAAACGCTCTGGAGAGGGTAATGTGTAAAGGTGCGTTATGGCTGCAATAACAAGTGTATAATGGATGTTACAAGTGTAAATTCAACACGTGTGGGGTGGAGGAACTATGGGTATGCAATTATGGATCCAGGCATGCCAGTGTTGGCTGGGCTGGTTCTTATGGACTGCCCCGTGGAGGTCAGCTAGTTCGTAATAGGTATATATGCATACACACATGCAGAGAACAATATGCTGCAGTATATTCGCTGTAACACACGTATTCCATTTGTTGACATAAATAATATGAATGTGCACAAACATCGACAGTAGATGGACTAATAGGCTGTGCAGAAGAGGGATGGGTGGAATCACAAAGTATCACATTCCAATTACCATCGGTAATCCGTACATTAACATATTGCAACATCTGTCCGCTGTATAACGTTGTAAATACTGATTACAAGATAACTGGAGTGAAGTGTCGGTGTCACAATGAATAAAGCACTAGTATGCTGGTAAAGCATATATAAATACCAATACGCATGTGTAAGTGCGTATGAATGGGGAATGTATTGGTCTACAGACACACAGATGTATATATATTCATATATATATATATATATATATATATATATATATATATATATATATATATATATACATATATATATATATATATATATATATATATATATATATATATATATATATATCTACACACACACACACACACACACACAGATATATATACATATATCTAGACAGCAGGATATGAATATGCATGTATGCATACATATGCAGATATATCTGTATATACCAATGTACATATATATACATATATATATATATATATCTATATATATATATATATATATATATATATATATATATATATATATATATATGTTACATTAAATATACACATGTATATGCCTATGCTGTTACAGCAGCTATGGGTAACATATGTTCAGACCGGGCATATGTTGGTGGGAGGTTCAATAAACAAATGTCTACCTCCCACCCTCCAGCTAGGCCGGTGAGACATACAGACACGCAATAAAGGTAAATACACCACTGCTTCCCAGACCACTGGCAGCAAACTACCAGTGGGAGAGATCTACAAGATCTACACTTTAAACATGGACAGCGATGTCCCTTGTGGGACACCAAAAATTCTGTTCTTCTAGGCAAGCCCAGTAATGATTGATGCGACCAGGATGTAGCTGTACACGGAACAGTAGGTTGTGCAAGCCTGATATCACATGGGTTGACACATTGTGCCACATGTGTCCCGACACGGGAAGAGTGGGCAGTGTGTAGGGGTGTGTTCATACCCCACCTGCGCTCATAGTAAGGATGAGTGCTGTAGAGGAGTGTCAGGTAGGGGAACTATGGGTATGCGATTATGGGCCTAGGTGTGCAGGTGTTGGCTGGCAGAGACATATTAGGACTGCCCCATGGATTTAAGTAATATTCTGATATGGGTATAGCAGATGCCCATACCTACCAAACCTTAAGAGCACATCTGCTGGATAGTCCGTAAATCATTGGGGGAACACATAGGGACCATATCATTGACCTGTCCATGATCACCATGGACATCTGTGATTACGAATCGGAATCTAACACAGTCCCAACTAAACCCTCCTAGAACTAGTGATATTAGGACAGGTTGCAGAATACACGTAATGAATAATGACAGCATGTAAGAGTCATAAACTGCATGTACCTCAGACAATAATGTGTATGAATATATATGCTCTGGGACTGTCAATGTGTCAGGTTAATAGCACCAAACATCAAAATGTGTCCCTGAGGGTGTTATGCAGTGTCCCTAATTCAGTGTTCACTCTTCCCCATTCATATGAGAGGTCTGCTAGTGATGGAAAGTGCATATTCTGCCAACTAACTTAGAAAGATGATAGAATAATAGGTTGGGGTTAACACCTGTCCACCTTTGCGAGGGACACTACCCTTTGGGAAGTTGTGTCCTGCAAAATAAATGTACTTATGGAAAATGTCCTGTGATTTAGGGCAAAGGATTCCTACATTGTCTGTAGTAGTTGCATAAAACAATTATTTTGTATCTGAAACACATAAAAGTTATAAGAAACAGTATAAGCAACTATAATGCTACAAGAATATACTTTTATTTAGGCAAATCAGTGAAGTACTCTCCTTTCTACTGGCTCTGGGTATATGTTGCCCTGCAAAATCTGACATCTCTACATACAGGTCCTATAGGGTTGCTACCTTTCCAAATGGCCAAAGTGGGACGTACTATAGAAATGTCAGACTTTCCAGGACAAAACACACCTACAGCTGTGCATAGTACAGAATTATACTTATATGCACAAATAAAAGCTTAGTCCAGTAACATTTTAATTGCTTATGCTACTTCACATAACATATAGAAGTGTCATATATAAAATAACTGCTTAATGTAACTATTAAAGAAACGTAGAATATAATATTGTCCTGTAATCAGGACATTTGCTATGTCTTGACTATTTCCGCAGGACACAACTGCCTAAAGAGGGACTATCCCTCGCAAAGTGGGACAGGTGATAACCCTAAAGTCCAACCTTGGCCAATTTAAAAGGTGGCGTACCTACAATAGATATGAGCTAGCATGACTCGGCTGATGGATGTGGCTCCCAAGACCCAATTACTTGTCTGTACTGAAGAGTATCAGTACCCATGTATCAGCCAGACGAGAGCAGATTGTATGAGGAACATACAAATAAAATAATTAATTTACTGGACAGGCCGCCGATTCCGTACAGTCGAACGCCATGCTGTCGCCTAATGGGCAGCCATTCCCAATACTGTAGTCATGCAGTCCGATGTAATAGGCATCACAAGGTAATATTGTGGTCGTCGCTCCCACCTAGGGTTGTGAGTGACACATGCAAGCACCAATGTCAGTGCATGTGCAAGTCCGGGAGCGAGCGGCTGTAAGCATGTTTGGCGACCAGTATGCGAGTATTGCACTGGTAAAGCAATGTAGAGGCTAACCGAGTGTAAGAAGCTGTAACCAGAGGTCAGCAGTGCTTAACACTGCCAAACCCATGCACAACCGCTCCCAACTGCTTTAATGTGCCTTACTCCATCCGTATCCAATGGGCATGTTCTGCCCTGCAACCAAATGAACGTCCTTTGCAAGGGTTGGAACCAGGACCCTGCACACACAGCTAATGTGAATTACCAATACGCCATGGCAGATATACAGACAACGGACAGTAACACAAACATATCATACAGTGCAGTCATTCAGCAGTATAGGAATGTACCGGCAGATATGTCCGGACCACTGGTGTTTACAGACCTGGCATTCATGTGTTTGTTTGCAGATCTGGTCTTAAGAATGTGAGCATGCCCATTATGACCATTCAGTATGTTGTCGACTGACATTGCCGTCATACCGTCAAGTGTGTGAGCATCCCCAGTATGGCCAACTGTATTGCATGTGTTACATGTCCAGGTAGTCTGTAATGTGGTGCTGACCTTTGCGCTGTACACTGACAGGTGGCATGCTGTGTCTGCAGGGTATCCATTGGTCATGTGGCATTGACTGTTGCCATATTTCTGCATAGCGGGTGGACACCCGACTGCATCTACATTCCTACACAGGAGAGGTGGGGCACACCTGACTGTTGCTATATGTGTACATTGGATGGGGTGCACATCTGACACATGTACACATTTGCTAGTACTGTACTGGTATGTCAGGCACTCCATTTCAGTGTGTAGACCTACCTATTGTGCTGGCTAGAGGCATACCGGTGTACTAAAGATCTTAGCTCTA
>NC_056726.1:1417404925-1417504084 GCF_019279795.1 Protopterus annectens
GTAGATCGAACAATGGGGAATACTGACATCTGTGCAGTGAGGAACACCTGGCTGAAGGCTCAGTTCTGCACAATAGCACTACCACCGTATACCTTCGAACCAGACATGTGGGCCATACCACAGGTACGGACCGCTCCAGGTGGTGATGTCCCCATGTACATGAAGGCCACTCAAATGTACTGACCAGTACACCCTCAAAAGGTATCACAGATGTGTCACGTGCAGGTCACAGTGTCAAAAGCTGCATTCTAGGATGCAGCCATCAGACATCACCATGTCCTTGGACCAGCAACACACATCCATACATGTGGTAGGACATATAATAGTACAATACCATGTGACCTTTGATCAGTGGACTGTACCTAGCTCTACATCAACTGTGCAGACTACCCATGTACTGACACAGTTGCATCATGTGTTATGCAATGCAATGATACCACTATTCATAACCAGGTCGGCTGTACTCATAACAGGGGCCCTTGGTCATATACAGCAGTAACAAATGACTGTTGCTGTACACCAGTAAACACCCTCATGTTTGGATATGACATACATGTACCTGCTGTGGATATGTACATGCCACACACACACACACACACACACACACACACACACACACACACACACACACACAGCACATACGTATATAGCATAGCTGTTGTTGTCCTTTGTGCAGACAGGTGGCTACAGTAATTACACACATGCACATGGAAGGTAGGTCCATGGCTGTTGAATGCTAACAGTACATAATGTGTGATATCAATGTTGACTGAGTTAACATTCCCTCTGTACTGGTCAGCAATGACAACTATCATATAATACAACAGTCCATGTACCATGTATGTCATTACACATGTCCACCAATTGCAATGCCTACAAACATGGCAAAATGAGAGGAATGTAGGACATACACACATGTACATGTAGTGGTGTGCATTCAGCTACCATGCGTGTGCAGTATCTGATGTTTGTAGGTGACATGTGTCTTACTACAACATGCAGTTGCAATGCAGCCCCATCATTGCCAACTGTATATGGTGATATGCTGACAGTACGGAAAGATGTACATCAGGTATGGACAGATGTATGGACATAACTAAGTGGTGGGGCATCTTTGCAGATGGATGTTTGCTGAGGACAGCTCACAGGTGTGTCACAAGCAGTCCTACAATAATCTGTGCAACCACTAAGCTATGGTTCTGTTAAATGAAGGGGAACACATACAACCTACACAGTAGTCAGATTGTCACTGACTGTAAATCACTTGACACCTGTAACACTTAAGACCTCCCATGTGCATATATCAGCACAATTGCCAAAGGAAGCATCGGTACACATTGTAATGCGTGCAATACTGCTGCAAGTCTGTCATATGTATCATAAGATAGAATGTGTTTGATTCACAGTACTGTCATGTGTGTTTGCTTGTGTGCCCATATATGTCACATATGGTGGGGAATACACCCCAATTGTTACTCACTCTCCTGTACACTGTTGTAGAGATCTGTACATACTGCATTGTAGAAAGCAGGACATAGGCAGGGGTAGGGTGTGTATCACACACATGTGAGCTATCTGTATGTGCATGACATAGGTACATTCAATTGTGAAGTCTACAGTGTGTATGTGAATGTATGTATGGCTGTCTGGTCCATGGAGTGAGGATGTATGTTACCATAGTGAACAGATAGGACCCCTACCCCCTCCAGGCGATGCAATCTACTACCCTGTTGATGCCCTCGATCTTAGGCCATACTGACTACCTGAACATGTGTATTCTCTGTGTTGCGTTATGTAGGTGCACAGTACTGTAATAGTGATTAGCACATAGGCAGGGGTCCTCACCTCAACACTATCAAGTGTGTGTGTGTGTGTGTGTGTGTGTGTGTGTGTGTGTGTGTGTGTGTGTGTGTGTGTGTGTGTTACAGTGTCATTGACTCCGTGAGTGTGGGTGTGTTACTGTGTGTCTGAATACATGTGTGAATACCTGTGTGTGTGTGTGTGTGTGTGTGTGTGTGTGTGTGTGTGTGTGTGTGTGTGTGTGTGTGTGTGTGTAGTTTTGTGTTCGCATCCTGTAATGGGAATGCGTATTACTGCTACACAATGAGGCATCACGCTATCAACTGGCCTCTACCCTTGTCATCAGTTAGACTGCTATGTTAACTCCCCGCCCCATGTAACTGTACCTGTGCTGTCACCCAGTATGGATGTCACGTCTCTAGCCACAGTAGCTTAGTACACAGCTCCCATGCTCCTGGATCAGTAGATGTGTAGACGTCTTTGGAATGTCAGCATTTTTAACTGTGATGTTGAAGCTATGAATAGTGTGCTGGTATTGCCATACATACCTGTGAGAAGTCCACATTTACACATGGGACACTAACTGCAAATACTGACACTCACTGGCACATGCAATTAGACCTGAAGGAGGGAAGCAGGACATCATGACCAACATGCTGTTACTGTTGTTACCAAGACACATACTGTGAACAGTAAACAATGCATTCTAAACCTGTACTACATGGTATGTCTGCTGCCTGTCAACAGTATACAACAATTGTAATCTACACTTATCTCCATATTCTGTTCACCCTGTGCATCAGACCATATGAGCATGTCCCTGCACTGATGGTGTGGATGACAGGGATGTGGCACAGGCATCATCATATGCACAGGGTGATAATGTTTGCCAGGGGCCTAGGCTGCACAAGTGGATGACATCATGTGTGTGGGTTAGGGCCTGTGATCTAATTGGCCATGTGTGGTTGTTACGCATGTGAGTGCTGTGGTGCCCTATATATGTTTCTGGTGTGTGTGTGTGTGTGTGTGTGTGTGTGTGTGTGTGTGTGTGTGTGTGTGTGTGTGTGTGTGTGTGTGTGTGCATGTGTGCACACAGTTCTGCCATGTGTCTGGCCTACACAGGGGTATTATTGACAGCTCCAGACTGTACAGACCAGGTTTTACAGCTCACAGTGTCTGGCCATGGCCATGTGACCTATGCCTGCCATGGGTTGCACGGGCAATACCAGGCAGAAATGCAGATTGGGTACTGTCCGATGACACATGTCCACTGGAACCGTGTCCCAGTTGGGACCATCCATGGCCACGTGCACATGGTCTGCTGTGTCCTGGTGTAGACAGCACAGCACCAGCTGCACTGCTGCTGCTTCTGACACTATGGAGCGGGCATGTGAGGTAGCTCATTCACGTAGACCTGCACCAGGTGACGTAGCTGGCCTACGTCCTTGTGCCCTATGCTTCACTTCTACCAGATGTTCCAGCAGAGACAGCTCACGCTCATGGATTGTCATGCCACGGTCAACGATTCCAACCATATCACCCAATCATCTGTCCATATCCTCAAAAATCTGATGGGGCATGTCGGCCAGAGGTCCTCCTATGAGCAGCACTGGCCACATGCCTGTGTCAGCCATATACAGTCATTTGCCTGACACCATGGTGTGAAGACACACCTTCCATGGTTTCATAGGTTCGGAGGTTCATAGGGGAGTACTAGGCTATCTGACCGAAGGCATTTATAAGCCTAGCCAGAATGTGTTGGCTTTTGTCGTCCCCTTAGATTAGTTCTTTGTGCTTCTGTCCAGCAGACCCACTGAAGTGATCCCCGAGGTAAACTTTCTGTTTCCAATCCACTCGTCAAGGTTTCTTTTGAAGAATGTTAGTGAGGAGCTCTGCCTAATGTACATTGGGATCTTGTTCCAAAGCATGGGAAGTTTCTGGGACAGGAATCTATCCCTCCAGCATGCCCTATTTATTGTTGTGGTAAGGTTTAGATCCCTACAGCTTGTGGCTCGAGAGGATAAGTGTTTCTTTAGGTGGAGCATGTCCATCAATTCTGGGTTCGATATGGCCTTGTATGTCAGGCAGAGATCACCACTGAGTAGGCGGTATGCAACCGAGTACAACTGGAGTTTCTTCAGTCGAGCTGCATAGGGCATCTGTTTGAGGCCATTGATCCTCTTGGTGAGGTACTTCTGTGGTCTTTCCAGCTGTTGCAGGTGTCTTGTAAGGTACATCCCAAATGGGGCATTGTATTCTAAGATGGGTCTGATGAGTGATCAGTAGAGTGGCACAATGACCTCTTTTGATCTGGATGCAAACCGTTTTTTGATTAGGTGGGCCATGTAGAAGGATTTTCTAACCATTTTGGCAATGTGATTATCAAAGGTGAGATTACTATCTACTTGGGTCCCCACATCCCGTATTGTGTCTTCTGTATTTAGGGGACTGACACCTATGTGGTAGTTTGTCTGTACTTTGTTTTTTTACAAAGGGGATGACTATGCACTTTTTGGCATTTAGCTTGAGGCCATGATTTTGACACCAGGTATCCATCTCAGTGAGATCCTTTTGGAGGATGTCTGTGTCAGCCGGAGAGTCAACTATAGCCCCTAGTTTACAGTCATCTGCGAACTTGGTCAGCCATAGTCCTCCTGTCCTTGCCTGTACCTCTGAGAAGTATATGTCGAACAAGAGGGGTCCTAGGAATGAGCCTTGGAGAACACCACTTGTAACCAGTTTAGAGATGGACCTAGCTCCCGCAGCTGTCACCATGTGGGTTCTGTCCATGAGCCAGTTGGCAACCCATCTTGTGACATAGGGGTTTATGTTCAGGTTTGTGAGCTTGTCTATAGTACCAGAAAGGGGAATGGCGTCAAAGGCCTTAGCGAGGTCTAGGTAGGCTGTGGGTACCACCTTTCCCTCATCTATAGCCTTGGTTACTGTCTCAAAGAAGTCCACCAGGTTTAGGAGGCATGATCTGCCCTTAACAAAGCCAAACTAGGTAAGGTCCAGTATTTGGAGGTTTCTAATGTCTCTGTTAATGAGTTCCATGATGATGTGCTCCATAGCCTTGCAGACCAAGCTAGTCAGGCGTATAGGGCGATAGTTCCCAGGGTCTGTTGTGGCTCCACCTTTGTGAAGCGGGATAACTGTTGCTGTGCACCACTCTATGGGTATATGTAGCCTGTGGAGAGGCTGAGGTTGAACAGTGTGTTTAGGTGAGGGGTTAGTTAATCTTTGAGCTCATGTAGGATGCAGCCTGGGACACTGTCCAGTTCCATTGATGCTGAGTTTTTGGCTTTGGAGAGGACTGTTTTAACCTGAGTGTCTGTGATTTCAGGGACTCTACATTCTTCTGGTATGGTTATCGGTCCTTTAGGGGCGAGATGGGGGTGAAGTTTGCACTGAACCTGTCTGCCAGGATGTTAGTGATATCGGTTCAGTGTATTTTGTGTCATTCTGCACTAACTCCAAGCAGATCTGAGCATTGCCACTTAGATTCTTGACATAGCTAAAGAATGCCTTGTGGTTATCTTTGGAGTCCTTGGCAATTTTTCTTTCAAAGCTTTTCTTGAATGATTTTATGAGGGATCATAGTTTCTTGCTGATACTGATCAGGGATGTCTTCCCTTCTTAGGATTTTACTCTTTTCTGTACTAGTTTCCTCCTTCTATTGTATAGCTTGTTTATGGCAGGAGTCCACCAGACTGGTTTCCTTTTCTTGGAGGAGTAAGTATTGGTTTTGCTTGGGATGGCACGATCCATGCATTCTTGTAGCTGCCCATAGAATGCATTAGTAAAGGATTTTGCAGCTTGGACATTGTTATCCTTCAGCATGGGGGCTTTGAAACTTTCCACCTCGGTCTTAAGTAACGTGAAGTTTACTTTTGAAAAGTTTTTCATGGTGGCTTTCTTGTCTGGGGGAGGGGTGGAATATAGATATCCAATGTGATTTGTTTATGGTCAGATCTAACCAGTGAGCGGTTGACCTCTGGTGTGGAACACCGGTCTACCAAGTTGGGGATGACCAGGTCCAATATGTTGTTACCTCTGGTGGGAGTGTTGACCAGTTGAACCAGGGTGTTTGAGCTTATAAATTCTAGGAAAAGCTGGGCAAGGGAGTTAGCACTTGAGTAGTTCTCCCAGTTAATGTTTGGGTAATTGAAATCACCCAATATTAGGGGGTTTGGTAGGACCTTTATGTTTCCCAATGTTTCCAGAAATGCGGAATGGGGGCCCTGGGACATGGTGGGTGAACTGTAGCAAGGTACAACTTGAATTGCAGTTTTGCCCATTGTTAGTTGCATGTGGATGATCTCTTATGTATCGTGCTGTGCCACTAACCTGGAGGTGTGGGTATCCTTGATGAATATGGATACACCCCCGCCTTTTGTATTTCGGTTTGGGTTCTGTGGCCAAAATGTATGGTATGAGTTGTAACCTGGTATTGCTGGTGTACTCTCTGGAGCCTTAAAGCAGGTTTCTGTTACTGTACATATATCAATTTTTTTCCATACTGAGGAGTGCCTTGAATGCATGCATTTTGAGGTTTAGATTTCTGGCATTGAGTAGCATTACCCTCAGTTTTTTGTTACTTGTGCTATTTACGGTGGTGGGTTTGTCTTTTGAGCCTTGCCTAAAAAAGGCACTATGGGGGTGGCAAGAGCCTTGGCAAGTATTTGAAAGCATAAGGGTGATAGGGGCAAGCCATCTCTACCAAAGCAGCGTGGCTTGTCAAGCATGTCATCCCAGGCAGACAGACACTGGAACCCCTTTGAATGACACGAGAAACTTAGCCAATTGTTGAAATCGAGAATTTTTTCTTTATACTGTGGTATCATTCTTGGTGAGGGCAGGATGCTGCTCACGGTCAGGGTCATACTGGCCTGGGCTACATGATCAGAGAGCTCTTCTATGTCTCTTTTCATGTAGTCCAGGGAGGTAGATCTCAGGTCATTCACACCAACATGGACAATGACAGAGTCATATTTGTACTTGTTCTGGAGTGACCTGAGTGCTTGTGTTATGTGACGGATCCTGGCACCCGACAGGCAGCTACAGTAACCTTCTCCTTATTCAGCCTAGTCATCACTGTGCCTGACTATAGAGTCACCTATTACTAGTATGTTGGGTATGTTATTTTGCCTTAAGGACTGTGATTGCATGGTACACTGGTTTTGTGAAGTATGTGTTTCATGGTTTGTGTTGGGGGGGTGGAGGTTGCTTGGATGTTTGCTTTGGAGGTCTTTGTTGGTTTTGCCGATTATTATTTAGAGCCTCCAAGTATGTTTTCATGAATTTATGTGTGTTTTTTGCCGGTGCTGGTTCAATGGGTTTATGTAAGACTGGCGGTGTGATGCAAGTATTTCCCTTTTCCTCTTGACTGTCTGATCCAGTCTTGGGTTGAGAGAGCTTAGACTCTATTTTGGCTGTATAACTGCATCTCTTGCATGTATTATTGTTTGGTGGTAGGAGGAGGGGTTGTCTGTGTACATGAGGCAGTTGTAACATTGCCTCAAAATGCCCAGAGTCACCAGTTGGACTGGAGAGTACACCTGAAACTGCCCTTTGGACATGCCGTGATAGGTACAGTGAACTGTTTTACTGGATGGCTGGTAATTTCAAATAGAGAGTCTAGCCCTTCTGTACAGTACAGAAGGGTCTAGTGCTAGGGTTTATAAGTGCTTGCTATAAGTTTTAAAAAAGTGCCGGGCTGAGAAATGAAAGGCTTGAATGCTTAAGTTGAAAGTTTGTCTAGTTCCAAGGGAAAAATTGAAGAGGAGACTTTGTGGAGCCGGGAATAGTTTTACCCTAGCTAACCGGTGCTGCCGGGCAAATATGGTATTTATAGCAGGGAAATGAAAGAGATAGAAATTAGCCCAAAATGGCCAATAAAGTACTAATTTCTCGGCTGAAACCACTTCTTCAGGGACAGATAGGCTGCTCAAAGCTCCCCTCTCTCACAGGTGAACAGGGAAACTTCCTTCTATCCAAGTAAGGTATGGGCAGACACAGAGATTTGTAACACAGCCCTGAATTCAGCACTAACCTAAAAACTGGACTATACTAGCTTAGAAAGGTGGGAAACAAGTATATATATATATATATATATATATCTATATATATATATATATATATATATATATATATATATATATATATATTTAGTTTTTTTTTTCAGAAAATAAAGCAGATACAATCAAAAAACAGTTTAAAAGCACAGAAAAAGGATAATTATTGTTATATATATATATAACAGATCAGAGTTGTAGTCAATGTCCCCCATAATAAAGTAGGAAGAAACACAAATAAAGTAAAAGCAGATGAATAAAGTGCAATTTTATATAGATATATATATATATATATATATATATATATATATATATATATATATGTATATATGTATATGTATATATATATATATATATATATATATATATATATATATATATATATATATATATACACACACACACACACACACAATAAAAAACAAATAAACTGATTTAAACAAGTTACCGAATTAACCAGAAAAAAGCTCAAAACGGAGCCCTGTTCTTCAGTCAGACAAGTTCTCACTGCACACCCCTGCTTACTATGATGTAGGGGAACATTCTCCAAAAAAAGATAGCCTGGATCAGTGCCTCAAGTTATACAAACAAAGCTAGATTCAGTAGGCCTAAATCTGGTCTATGCTACAGCAACAAGGTGTACCAATTTCAGAAAAAAACAGCTCAAAAAAGCAGTCACAATAAGCCTGTGACCAGGAATTCCCAGCTCAGAAGGGAATAATCCAGCCTCTCCTCCCACAAGAGTGCAGACCACAAACATTCTTAATGTAGAATAACTGGCCTGAAGCCCAAGTGCTTAAGCCAGAACTAATACACTTTTAGAATAGCAGACACTGGGCCTTCATTCAGCAATTCCCAGCATAAAAGGATGTAAGCTACCTGTCCTGCCACAACAATGCAGACCACAAACCTTCTTAATGTAAAACAGCCTGCATGAAGCCCAAGTGCTTAAACCAAAAGACTTAGAATAACAGTCACAATTCAGTCAGGCTACAACCAAGCAGTAATAAATGCAGCAGAATAAATAAAATTGAGTACTTTTAAGAAAAGCAAAATAGAGTAGGAGGACACACAACTACAGCAAAAGCTAAACCACACTTTCCTGTTCCACATGCCAACTGTCCTTCCTCTATGGCCACTGGTGATGGGGTATGTGTTGGCATAAGATCTGTGTGCGGGGATGAGGGGGATATAGGTGGAATGGCAACCAATGCACATTTTCAGCCCCTGACAACCCTGCCAGTGCCTCAAGCATATGTTCATCATCACTGCTAGAGTCTGTGGGGACACTAACATCAGATGGACCGCAGGAGGGTAACACACCTACATCACCTGTGAGGGCAGACAAAGACTCTACATTACAATACAGACACACAACATGCATGTGACATGACAGAAGGCATGCAACATGCATGTGATACAGCAGACGGCATGCAGCTCAGACAATAATATTGGTAGTTATCATACATCCCTGGGTTGCACACAACAGCATGCATGTGTCATAGCAGAAGCCATATATTTCACACAATCCTAGTAGTAAGCATGCATGTGTTACACCATGTAGACCAGCACAGGTTAACAGTACACATGTCTGATGTGTGGCATATTACCTTGACATTAACATGTAGTATGACATGTAATCGGCTGACGTGTGCATTGACATGCATACATGTTTAACACAATGGTGTCCTGTCACATATACAGTGAGGTAATGGTGTCACATTGCAGTGTTGTCTGTCCACCCTACAGATAAAATGCACATGTAGTAGATGTGCATGCCCATTGCAGGGTATTATGAGGTGTCTATATTGCTATACAGTGTGAAGTACAGACACAGTGCCATTGCAGGGAATCATGAAGCATCCCTTTTGCTATACAGTGTGAATTACAGTCACAGTGCATAGCCATGACTGTGTGCATACACAATACATATATACTGTGGAATGTGACCCACATCACTGAGGTGTATACACACTAAACCATGATGTGGAATGTGTGACACAGGTCACTGAAGGCCATACGGATGACACCCCTGCACATCTACAAACATTTTTTTGCTGCCTGGCAACTATGTCCACACATGGCAGACTTGTCAATACACCATGTCCCACATGACATTTGTGTAGCACACACACAAGGTGCATGGATGACAGTGATGTCTGACAGCAACAAGGGAAATGTACTGTAGCTGTAGCCTGATGTGGTTGTTTGTGTATGTATGTGGATGCTGTACAGGTGACTGCTGTCATGCTGTGACACAGTCATCATGTTCAACACATCTTATGTGGTTGAATGATGTTATGCCTCCACAAGCTGTGCACAGGCTGGTAGGATGTCTAGTGTTCTACATCTGCAATATAACCATTACACAAAGGCTAACCATGTGGAGCCAATGTACAACAGGGTATACACACTAACACATCACATCTACTGTGTGTTGCTTCATGTCTCTGGCCATCCTCCATGGACATGTGTGAACATGTGTTGGCCAAATGGTTGTGACGGCCATCTATCACACATGTCTGTGTTGTCCCATATGACATACACCCATAGATGTCATATACTCTACTGTCCACAGGGTTATGCAGACAAAGGGTTGTATGTTTGGTATGTAGTGTATGTTTTACAGGATAGTGAGACAATGTTGCAGCCGGCCCACTACATGTCATGGACATGTCAGATGGCACATCACAATATGTGCACTCATAGCAGGGGCATAATCCACACCAGTGAATCCTGTGGTCTGCCCATACTCCAGCTCACTGTGTAGTACTGTTTGTATACCCCGCATGTGTAGTTTTGATGTGTAGTATATGTTCCTACATTGAACTCCACCTCCACCATTGTATGCACAGCTGTCCACACATCTAGCAATGACAGTTTGCGAGGTTTCATGTCCGTGTTTCACATAGTTTGTAAGTATTACACATGGGTAGCTATTGTGATGAATTGCAGATGCAGCCTGTATATTGTGACAGGACCATACATTATGTGTACATGTGTTAAATGGCCACATGATGAACAGATCTGTGCATTAACATGCCTAATACTTATAACTGTCTCACCTGCAATGGGCTGCTGCCTTAGCGGAACACCAGAGGTACCTATATAGGGGTGACACCGCAGTATGATCATTATTCTCACCTGTATGACAGCTACCGGGTGCAATGTGCATGTTAACACATTCACCGGTACAATAGGATATACTATGGAGTATGCACATGTGTGCATACACAGACTAGCATACTATAGTATGCGGCATGTGTGTATACATGCCTTGCATATGATGTTACATTACATATTGTACAGTGACACATGCAACTATATGGGATATAATAGTTATATGTGCAGTAGTGACTTACCAGGCAACTCCAGGCTCAGTGGTTGAGAGACACCCACCTCCACAATGCCAGCTAAGGCTTGTGGATATTGTTCTGCAGGTGTCCCCAGGTTGGCCAGCAGCTCCTCGGTACATGTGAGTGGGGGCTGGGTTGGTGGCCCACCACCTGTTTCACCTTGTTCCTTGACGATTGCATTCGTACACTGTTTTGTCCATCTGATTAGGTCTGTACAGTGTCTGCGCACCTGCTGGTATGTGCGGTTATGGCCACCCACATCATTAACCCTCCTGCGAAGTTCCTGCCACAGGTGATCCCGCTGCTATGCATCCTGTGGCACATGGCTAAACAGGACATCGTAGTTGTTATGTAGGTAAGATATGAAGGCCTCATCCTCCAAGCGTGTATAGGCTGGTAGCCTTGCACGCGGCATACCTGGAAGACATAATGATGGAAACAGGTCACAGTATCTCAGAGATGCACAGAGCTACAGCTGCACATACATGTGTATCACATTTATTATGTATAAATAGTTGTCTTTGCAAATCTACATGACACTGACACCACTGACATGTTTGTGTCACACATGTTACAATCAATGGTGATTGGATATTATCACCATATATGTGTGTGTGTGTCACCTGATTACATTGCTCATACTCCATGTGGATGCTGTCTTGATGTGGGCATGTCTGTTTGTGTGTACTGGTGTTCTTACCTATCAGCACATGCCTGGATGTGTCCACATTAATGCTGTCGACCTTGATGCTGTTTATATGTCACATATAAACACTTACACTGCCTTAACAGACATGACCTGTGACACTGCAGACATGCACACGGAAGGTTTTACATGCATGTGCTTTGCCATATACATCTACACAGCACTGTACAGCAGTTTAACATCCTGCCATGTATCGCCTGTGTTGCACATATGATACACATGGGATACTGGCTAGCCTAATGGTATTTGCAGGGATGGTTATCAACTATAGCATGTATGGCCAATGTCATCAAGTAGTCTGTATGCCCTGAGCCATGTATGAGCCTAGGATGTAAGGTTACCTAGCTGTAGCTGACAGCCGTGTTTCCGGGGCCAGGTGAAACAGTGCTACATAACTGATCCACAGGGTTAATGATACATCTAACATGCGGTCATCACACCATGTTTGAAAGAGGGGAAATGTGCAGCTTTGCTGGACAGGGATGCATAGTATGGCAGGAGTATGTAACGTGTATGGCACAAGGATCTGTCCAGCATGTGGCGATCCTTGTACTAGGAAGGTGGATGTTCATGATATATGTATTTGAGATCAGGATATGTACGTGTAGCATGTCCAGCATCACAGTGTTGGACATGGCTTTATGCAGGGTAGGCATCATGCTACATAGTGGAGGTGAAGATTGGGAAGGCTGTTGTCGGCCATCCAAACATGGCCAGTACCCATTAAAGGTAAAATGTGATCCAATACAGATCATTTGAATGATGAGTATGGTTGAACAATGATCTTTATAATCATAGATGGCACCCTGTCATGACTGGGGTTGCCACTTACGACTACCTAAAAGGTGTGGTGACATCACTATCTCAGGGAGGACAACTGCACAGCAGCATCCCTTACACACAGTGTCCATTATGTTGACTGCTGCCTAGGTGGTAGTTCATGGCTACAGGGTTATTAACCTAGTAGTGACAATGCAATATGCAGCTGTCATATTGTGCACATACATCACACACCTCACCCACAAAGCCCCTTCTGTATGTTGTCCACAACACTGAGTCAGCTATTGCTCCTAGGTCATAGCCATTCACATACTTACATAGGCAGATGCCTTCCTTTTGTCTGTGTGGTATGGTCTACAATGAGGGGGAGTACAATGAATTAACCATGTCTTACTGTAGCTGGAACTGGTGTGATATGCACATATTAGTCATACACCTTCTGTAGTGTTGGTTCTGCCAACAGTCCACTGGCAGAACACTCCTGTGACATACAAATGTACATCTAGTATACTGAGTGTAGGTGGAACACAGTATGGATGATAATGTCCTATGACCTGTCACAGGTATGATATGCAGTATGAAATCATCCTTACTGTCATCTACATCTGTACTGCTGACAACAAACAAGTTGCTTAAGGTTCATGGCCTTTCAGACCAGACTCAGCAGGGTAGTAATGCAATGCCCCCCATTATGAGTGTTGTCTCTACTTTGTGGGTTGTGATAACTGTTGGTGTGCACCATTAAGTGTGTACACAAAATGACATGAAGCTATGTTTTACATGATGTGTATGTGTAGAGCAAACGGTTTTGCCATATGTGTATGATACAACCAGGGATGTGGACAGGTCCCAAGTAGCCTGAGTGCACCTTGTACCTACATAGTTATGGTTACAGGGGCTCTGTAGTGTACATGGATATTTCATTGTGTACCTGTTGGGGGGCACTGTGTTTATGTTATCCAACATCCTATATGTTTTGCTTATTCATGCTCAGCACTTGTTCAGAACATGTAAGCACTACATGAGCTACTAATTAATATAGCACTCAATCCCCCTCATTACCTACAGGTAAACAGTGTTTGTACGTACATTTCCCACTTGCTTATTGCAAAACGGCTCTTGTACACACTTTCCTCACTTATCTAGAGGGAAATAGTTATATATTCAGGCATGTCCAAGTGTCAAGTCCCAGTGTTCTCGCCTATCTATATGATGAATATGGGCATCTTGAGACAATATAGAAATTGTCTCATGTACACAGTCAACCCTCTCCTTCTAACATCCAACACAACAACCTGTGGGAGATGCACTTATCTAGCCATACTGGAGGTAAAGCTCTCTCCAACCCAGACTGAACTTGACAATCATGTGGGGAAGTTAAATATTTGCACCACACCAGGCCACACATAGTAACGCAACAACACTGCTTGTTTTCTGAAAAAAAAAAACCCCAAAAAAATATCTCTTGTTTTCCCGCCTTACTAAGCTAGAATAGTCCAGTTTCAGAGCTTGCTGATCCCTGGGCTTTGTTTGCAGTTCCTGTTACTGAATCTTTACCTAATTTGGAACAGAGGAAGTTCCCTTGCTTACCAGTGGGAGTGGGAAGCATTGAGCTGCCTGTTGGTCCAGTTTTGTGAGGTTTCAGCCAGCAACTTGTAGTTTATTGGTCGTTTTGGGCCAGTTCCAAGCTTCTTTCAGCCCCCTGATATAAAAAACGCTAAACGCGCGTTTTGTGGCTTGTACCTACTCAGCACAGATCCTCGTGGTGGCCAGCAGAGTAATCCAAGCTTCAGAGAGCTAAAAAAGCGACTTTACCTGATTTAAGTATAATTTTTGTGGCTTTCCACTTCTATTTATCTAGCAACTGTATTTCGCCTGCTTGCTGATACATTGTTACTGTTTTTCTGCATTTATTCTGTTTTTGCACTTGTTTCACAATTTGTTACTTTTAAAATCTGTAACTGTTGCAAATTGTTTGTGTAGGCTGTGATAGCCGATTTATAGCATTTATAAGTGTTTACTGTATCTGTTTCTGCTTGTTTTCTGAAAAAAAACCAAAAAAATATCTCTTGTTTTCCCGCCTTACTAAGCTAGAATAGTCCAGTTTCAGAGCTTGCTGATCCCTGGGCTTTGTTTGCAGTTCCTGTTACTGAATCTTTACCTAATTTGGAACAGAGGAAGTTCCCTTGCTTACCAGTGGGAGTGGGAAGCATTGAGCTGCCTGTTGGTCCAGTTTTGTGAGGTTTCAGCCAGCAACTTGTAGTTTATTGGTCGTTTTGGGCCAGTTCCTAGCTTCTTTCAGCCCCCTGATATAAAAAACGCTAAACGCGCTTTTTTTGGCTTGTACCTACTCAGCACAGATCCTCGTGGTGGCCAGCAGAGTAATCCAAGCTTCAGAGAGCTAAAAAAGTGACTTTACCTGATTTAAGTATAATTTTTGTGGCTTTCCACTTCTATTTATCTAGCAACTGTATTTCGCCTGCTTGCTGATACATTGTTACTGTTTTTCTGCATTTATTCTGTTTTTGCACTTGTTTCTCAATTTGTTACTTTTAAAATCTGTAACTGTTGCAAATTGTTTGTGTAGGCTGTGATAGCCGATTTATAGCATTTATAAGTGTTTACTGTATCTGTTTCTGCTTGTTTTCTGAAAAAAAAAACCCAAAAAAAATATCTCTTGTTTTCCGCCTTACTAAGCTAGAATAGTCCAGTTTCAGAGCTTGCTGATCCCTGGGCTTTGTTTGCAGTTCCTGTTACTGAATCTTTACCTAATTTGGAACAGAGGAAGTTCCCTTGCTTACCAGTGGGAGTGGGAAGCATTGAGCTGCCTGTTGGTCCAGTTTTGTGAGGTTTCAGCCAGCAACTTGTAGTTTATTGGTCGTTTTGGGCCAGTTCCTAGCTTCTTTCAGCCCCTGATAAAAAACGCTAAACGCGCGTTTTTTGGCTTGTACCTACTCAGCACAGATCCTCGTGGTGGCCAGCAGAGTAATCCACGCTTCAGAGAGCTAAAAAAGCGACTTTACCTGATTTAAGTATAATTTTGTGGCTTTCCACTTCTATTTATCTAGCAACTGTATTTCGCCTGCTTGCTGATACATTGTTACTGTTTTTCTGCATTTATTCTGTTTTTGCACTTGTTTCTCAATTTGTTACTTTTAAAATCTGTAACTGTTGCAAATTGTTTGTGTAGGCTGTGATAGCCGATTTATAGCATTTATAAGTGTTTACTGTATCTGTTTCTGCTTGTTTTCTGAAAAAAAAAAAAAAAAAAATATCTCTTGTTTTCCCGCCTTACTAAGCTAGAATAGTCCAATTTCAGAGCTTGCTGATCCCTGGGCTTTGTTTGCAGTTCCTGTTACTGAATCTTTACCTAATTTGGAACAGAGGAAGTTCCCTTGCTTACCAGTGGGAGTGGGAAGCATTGAGCTGCCTGTTGGTCCAGTTTTGTGAGGTTTCAGCCAGCAACCTGTAGTTTATTGGTCATTTTGGGCCAGTTCCTAGCTTCTTTCAGCCCCCTGATATAAAAAATGCTAAACGCTGCTTTTTGGCTTGTACCTACTCAGCACAGATCCTCGTGGTGGCCAGCAGAGTAATCCAAGCTTCAGAGAGCTAAAAAAGCGACTTTACCTGATTTAAGTATAATTTTTGTGGCTTTCCACTTCTATTTATCTAGCAACTGTATTTCGCCTGCTTGCTGATACATTGTTACTGTTTTTCTGCATTTATTCTGTTTTTGCACTTGTTTCTCAATTTGTTACTTTTAAAATCTGTAACTGTTGCAAATTGTTTGTGTAGGCTGTGATAGCCGATTTATAGCATTTATAAGTGTTTACTGTATCTGTTTCTGCTTGTTTTCTGAAAAAAAACCCAAAAAATATCTCTTGTTTTCCCGCCTTGCTAAGCTAGAATAGTCCAGTTTCAGAGCTTGCTGATCCCTGGGCTTTGTTTGCAGTTCCTGTTACTGAATCTTTACCTAATTTGGAACAGAGGAAGTTCCCTTGCTTACCAGTGGGAGTGGGAAGCATTGAGCTGCCTGTTGGTCCAGTTTTGTGAGGTTTCAGCCAGCAACTTGTAGTTTATTGGTCGTTTTGGGCCAGTTCCTAGCTTCTTTCAGCCCCCTGATATAAAAAACGCTAAACGCGCGTTTTTTGGCTTGTACCTACTCAGCACAGATCCTCGTGGTGGCCAGCAGAGTAATCCAAGCTTCAGAGAGCTAAAAAAGCGACTTTACCTGATTTAAGTATAATTTTGTGGCTTTCCACTTCTATTTATCTAGCAACTGTATTTCGCCTGCTTGCTGATACATTGTTACTGTTTTTCTGCATTTATTCTGTTTTTGCACTTGTTTCTCAATTTGTTACTTTTAAAATCTGTAACTGTTGCAAATTGTTTGTGTAGGCTGTGATAGCCGATTTATAGCATTTATAAGTGTTTACTGTATCTGTTTCTGCTTGTTTTCTGAAAAAAAAAAATCTCTTGTTTTCCCGCCTTACTAAGCTAGAATAGTCCAGTTTCAGAGCTTGCTGATCCCTGGGCTTTGTTTGCAGTTCCTGTTACTGAATCTTTACCTAATTTGGAACAGAGGAAGTTCCCTTGCTTACCAGTGGGAGTGGGAAGCATTGAGCTGCCTGTTGGTCCAGTTTTGTGAGGTTTCAGCCAGCAACTTGTAGTTTATTGGTCGTTTTGGGCCAGTTCCTAGCTTCTTTCAGCCCCCTGATATAAAAAACGCTAAACGCGCGTTTTTTGGCTTGTACCTACTCTGCACAGATCCTCGTGGTGGCCAGCAGAGTAATCCAAGCTTCAGAGAGCTAAAAAAGCGACTTTACCTGATTTAAGTATAATTTTTGTGGCTTTCCACTTCTATTTATCTAGCAACTGTATTTCGCCTGCTTGCTGATACATTGTTACTGTTTTTCTGCATTTATTCTGTTTTTGCACTTGTTTCTCAATTTGTTACTTTTAAAATCTGTAACTGTTGCAAATTGTTTGTGTAGGCTGTGATAGCCGATTTATAGCATTATAAGTGTTTACTGTACCTGTTTCTGCTTGTTTTCAGAAAAAAAAAAAAATATCTCTTGTTTTCCCGCCTTACTAAGCTAGAATAGTCCAGTTTCAGAGCTTGCTGATCCCTGGGCTTTGTTTGCAGTTCCTGTTACTGAATCTTTACCTAATTTGGAACAGAGGAAGTTCCCTTGCTTACCAGTGGGAGTGGGAAGCATTGAGCTGCCTGTTGGTCCAGTTTTGTGAGGTTTCAGCCAGCAACTTGTAGTTTATTGGTCGTTTTGGGCCAGTTCCTAGCTTCTTTCAGCCCCCTGATATAAAAAACACTAAACGCATGTTTTTTGGCTTGTACCTACTCAGCACAGATCCTCGTGGTGGCCAGCAGAGTAATCCAAGCTTCAGAGAGCTAAAAAAGCGACTTTACCTGATTTAAGTATAATTTTGTGGCTTTCCACTTCTATTTATCTAGCAACTGTATTTCGCCTGCTTGCTGATACATTGTTACTGTTTTTCTGCATTTATTCTGTTTTTGCACTTGTTTCTCAATTTGTTACTTTTAAAATCTGTAACTGTTGCAAATTGTTTGTGTAGGCTGTGATAGCCGATTTATAGCATTTATAAGTGTTTACTGTATCTGTTTCTGCTTGTTTTCTGAAAAAAAAAAAACCCCAAAAAAATCTCTTGTTTTCCCGCCTTACTAAGCTAGAATAGTCCAGTTTCAGAGCTTGCTGATCCCTGGGCTTTGTTTGCAGTTCCTGTTACTGAATCTTTACCTAATTTGGAACAGAGGAAGTTCCCTTGCTTACCAGTGGGAGTGGGAAGCATTGAGCTGCCTGTTGGTCCAGTTTTGTGAGGTTTCAGCCAGCAACTTGTAGTTTATTGGTCGTTTTGGGCCAGTTCCTAGCTTCTTTCAGCCCCCTGATATAAAAAACGCTAAACGCGTGTTTTTTGGCTTGTACCTGCTCAGCACAGATCCTCGTGGTGGCCAGCAGAGTAATCCAAGCTTCAGAGAGCTAAAAAAGCGACTTTACCTGATTTAAGTATAATTTTTGTGGCTTTCCACTTCTATTTATCTAGCAACTGTATTTCGCCTGCTTGCTGATACATTGTTACTGTTTTTCTGCATTTATTCTGTTTTTGCACTTGTTTCTCAATTTGTTACTTTTAAAATCTGTAACTGTTGCAAATTGTTTGTGTAGGCTGTGATAGCCGATTTATAGCATTTATAAGTGTTTACTGTACCTGTTTCTGCTTGTTTTCTGAAAAAAAAAAAAAAATATCTCTTGTTTTCACGCCTTACTAAGCTAGAATAGTCCAGTTTCAGAGCTTGCTGATCCCTGGGCTTTGTTTGCAGTTCCTGTTACTGAATCTTTACCTAATTTGGAACAGAGGAAGTTCCCTTGCTTACCAGTGGGAGTGGGAAGCATTGAGCTGCCTGTTGGTCCAGTTTTGTGAGGTTTCAGCCAGCAACTTGTAGTTTATTGGTCGTTTTGGGCCAGTTCCTAGCTTCTTTCAGCCCCCTGATATAAAAACGCTAAACGCTGCTTTTTGGCTTGTACCTACTCAGCACAGATCCTCGTGGTGGCCAGCAGAGTAATCCAAGCTTCAGAGAGCTAAAAAGCGACTTTACCTGATTTAAGTATAATTTTTGTGGCTTTCCACTTCTATTTATCTAGCAACTGTATTTCGCCTGCTTGCTGATACATTGTTACTGTTTTTCTGCATTTATTCTGTTTTTGCACTTGTTTCTCAATTTGTTACTTTTAAAATCTGTAACTGTTGCAAATTGTTTGTGTAGGCTGTGATAGCCGATTTATAGCATTTATAAGTGTTTACTGTATCTGTTTCTGCTTGTTTTCTGAAAAAAAAAAAAAAAATATCTCTTGTTTTCCAGCCTTACTAAGCTAGAATAGTCCAGTTTCAGAGCTTGCTGATCCCTGGGCTTTGTTTGCAGTTCCTGTTACTGAATCTTTACCTAATTTGGAACAGAGGAAGTTCCCTTGCTTACCAGTGGGAGTGGGAAGCATTGAGCTGCCTGTTGGTCCAGTTTTGTGAGGTTTCAGCCAGCAACTTGTAGTTTATTGGTCGTTTTGGGCCAGTTCCTAGCTTCTTTCAGCCCCCTGATATAAAAAACGCTAAAAGCGCGTTTTTTGGCTTGTACCTACTCAGCACAGATCCTCGTGGTGGTCAGCAGAGTAATCCAAGCTTCAGAGAGCTAAAAAAGCGACTTTACCTGATTTAAGTATAATTTTGTGGCTTTCCACTTCTATTTATCTAGCAACTGTATTTCGCCTGCTTGCTGATACATTGTTACTGTTTTTCTGCATTTATTCTGTTTTTGCACTTGTTTCTCAATTTGTTACTTTTAAAATCTGTAACTGTTGCAAATTGTTTGTGTAGGCTGTGATAGCCGATTTATAGCATTTATAAGTGTTTACTGTATCTGTTTCTGCTTGTTTTCTGAAAAAAAAAAAAAAAAAAAATTATCTCTTGTTTTCCCGCCTTACTAAGCTAGAATAGTCCAGTTTCAGAGCTTGCTGATCCCTGGGCTTTGTTTGCAGTTCCTGTTACTGAATCTTTACCTAATTTGGAACAGAGGAAGTTCCCTTGCTTACCAGTGGGAGTGGGAAGCATTGAGCTGCCTGTTGGTCCAGTTTTGTGAGGTTTCAGCCAGCAACTTGTAGTTTATTGGTCGTTTTGGGCCAGTTCCTAGCTTCTTTCAGCCCCCTGATATAAAACGCTAAACGCTGCTTTTTGGCTTGTACCTACTCAGCACAGATCCTCGTGGTGGCCAGCAGAGTAATCCAAGCTTCAGAGATCTAAAAAGTGACTTTACCTGATTTAAGTATAATTTTTGTGGCTTTCCACTTCTATTTATCTAGCAACTGTATTTCGCCTGCTTGCTGATACATTGTTACTGTTTTTCTGCATTTATTCTGTTTTTGCACTTGTTTCTCAATTTGTTACTTTTAAAATCTGTAACTGTTGCAAATTGTTTGTGTAGGCTGTGATAGCCGATTTATAGCATTTATAAGTGTTTACTGTATCTGTTTCTGCTTGTTTTCTGAACCCCCCCCCCAAAAAAAATATCTCTTGTTTTCCCGCCTTATTAAGCTAGAATAGTCCAGTTTCAGAGCTTGCTGATCCCTGGGCTTTGTTTGCAGTTCCTGTTACTGAATCTTTACCTAATTTGGAACAGAGGAAGTTCCCTTGCTTACCAGTGGGAGTGGGAAGCATTGAGCTGCCTGTTGGTCCAGTTTTGTGAGGTTTCAGCCAGCAACTTGTAGTTTATTGGTCGTTTTGGGCCAGTTCCTAGCTTCTTTCAGCCCCCTGATATAAAAAACGCTAAACGCGCATTTTTTGGCTTGTACCTACTCAGCACAGATCCTCGTGGTGGCCAGCAGAGTAATCCAAGCTTCAGAGAGCTAAAAAAGCGACTTTACCTGATTTAAGTATAATTTTGTGGCTTTCCACTTCTATTTATCTAGCAACTGTATTTCACCTGCTTGCTGATACATTGTTACTGTTTTTCTGCATTTATTCTGTTTTTGCACTTGTTTCTCAATTTGTTACTTTTAAAATCTGTAACTGTTGCAAATTGTTTGTGTAGGCTGTGATAGCCGATTTATAGCATTTATAAGTGTTTACTGTATCTGTTTCTGCTTGTTTTCTGAAAAAAAAACCCCAAAAAAATATCTCTTGTTTTCCCGCCTTACTAAGCTAGAATAGTCCAGTTTCAGAGCTTGCTGATCCCTGGGCTTTGTTTGCAGTTCCTGTTACTGAATTTTTACCTAATTTGGAACAGAGGAAGTTCCCTTGCTTACCAGTGGGAGTGGGAAGCATTGAGCTGCCTGTTGGTCCAGTTTTGTGAGGTTTCAGCCAGCAACTTGTAGTTTATTGGTCGTTTTGGGCCAGTTCCTAGCTTCTTTCAGCCCCCTGATATAAAAAACGCTAAACGCGTGTTTTTTGGCTTGTACCTACTCAGCACAGATCCTCGTGGTGGCCAGCAGAGTAATCCAAGCTTCAGAGAGCTAAAAAAGCGACTTTACCTGATTTAAGTATAATTTTGTGGCTTTCCACTTCTATTTATCTAGCAACTGTATTTCGCCTGCTTGCTGATACATTGTTACTGTTTTTCTGCATTTATTCTGTTTTTGCACTTGTTTCTCAATTTGTTACTTTTAAAATCTGTAACTGTTGCAAATTGTTTGTGTAGGCTGTGATAGCCGATTTATAGCATTTATAAGTGTTTACTGTATCTGTTTCTGCTTGTTTTCTGAAAAAAAACCAAAAAAATATCTCTTGTTTTCCCGCCTTACTAAGCTAGAATAGTCCAGTTTCAGAGCTTGCTGATCCCTGGGCTTTGTTTGCAGTTCCTGTTACTGAATTTTACCTAATTTGGAACAGAGGAAGTTCCCTTGCTTACCAGTGGGAGTGGGAAGCATTGAGCTGCCTGTTGGTCCAGTTTTGTGAGGTTTCAGCCAGCAACTTGTAGTTTATTGGTCGTTTTGGGCCAGTTCCTAACTTCTTTCAGCCCCCTGATATAAAAAACGCTAAACGCGCGTTTTTTGGCTTGTACCTACTCAGCACAGATCCTCGTGGTAGTCAGCAGAGTAATCCAAGCTTCAGAGAGCTAAAAAAGTGACTTTACCTGATTTAAGTATAATTTTGTGGCTTTCCACTTCTATTTATCTAGCAACTGTATTTCGCCTGCTTGCTGATACATTGTTACTGTTTTTCTGCATTTATTCTGTTTTTGCACTTGTTTCTCAATTTGTTACTTTTAAAATCTGTAACTGTTGCAAATTGTTTGTGTAGGCTGTGATAGCCGATTTATAGCATTTATAAGTGTTTACTGTATCTGTTTCTGCTTGTTTTCTGAAAAAAAAAAAAAAAATATCTCTTGTTTTCCGCCTTACTAATCTAGAATAGTCCAGTTTCAGAGCTTGCTGATCCCTGGGCTTTGTTTGCAGTTCCTGTTACTGAATCTTTACCTAATTTGGAACAGAGGAAGTTCCCTTGCTTACCAGTGGGAGTGGGAAGCATTGAGCTGCCTGTTGGTCCAGTTTTGTGAGGTTTCAGCCAGCAACTTGTAGTTTATTGGTCGTTTTGGGCCAGTTCCTAGCTTCTTTCAGCCCCCTGATATAAAAAACCCTAAACGCGTGTTTGTGCGGTTTAGCGCGATTTAGCAGCGCCGGTTAAGCAGATTTAAACTATTTGGGCTACCTAAATTCCACTCTTCAAATTTTCCCTTAAAGCTACCTTCCTCGAACTATACTACTGATCTAATCAGCGTATACTATAACTAAAAAGATCATCTCTACTTGACTCCAAGTAGACTATTCTCTATCTGTTAAGCCTAGCACTTGCTCCTACAGTACTTATTACCTTGATACGGTGCTCTTGTCATAGATAGTACCCCAAAAAGGCAAACCCCCATTTCTCGGTCATCCACGTCCCCCAGAATCTTCTTTAAAGTTTTTTTTTTGTCTATTCCTTCTAGCATGTCGAGGGATCAGTTGCTAGTGTCCTCTCCTGCTCAGCTGGTGAACCTGGGAATATTGAGGCAATGTTACAATTGCCTCATGTACACAGACAACCCTCTCCTCCTCCCACAAAACACAAATACATGCGAGAGATGCAACTATACAGCCAAACTGGAGGCTGAGCTCTCTCAACATAGGACTGGCAAGACCAGTCAGGAGGAGAAGGTTACCACACACACTATAGACCCAGTCTCACATAGTACCATCACAACCTCAAATCATACACATAAACACACAAAGACATACTCGGAGGCTCTGATCAAAAATCTACCAAAACAGCAGAGGCCACCAAAGCAGACACCCAAACAAACACCACCTCAGAACACATCACCTGCAACACATAGACCTCACAGTCAGAGTGTCAAACAGTCACAGCCCTTAAGGCCAAACAAAATGCCAGACACACTAGTCATTGGTGACTCCACAGTCAGACACACTGACGTCCCGCTCACCAGACTGAGTAAGGAGAAGGTCACAGTAAGCTGCCTGTCAGGTGCTAGAATCCGCCACATAACGCAAGCACTCAGGTCTCTCAACAGCAGGTACAAATACGACTCAGTCATTGTCCACGCTGGTGTAAACGACCTGAGACGTACCTCCTTGGACTACATGAAAAGAGACATCGAGGAGCTCTCTGATTATGTAGTCCAGGCAGGTATGACCCTGACCTTGAGCAGTATCCTACCTTCACCAAGAATGATGCCACAATACAGAGATAAGATGATCAGCTTTAACAATTGGCTTAAACACTGGTGTCATTCAAAGGGGATCCAGTGTCTGTCTGCCTGGGATGACATGCTGGACAAGCCACGCTGTTCCAAGGGACGGCTTGCACCTGTCACCCTGGGATTCCGGATATTGGCAAAGGCTCTTGCCACCCCCATAGTGCCTTTTTTAGGCAAGGCTCAAATTCTAAACCTACCACCCTAGAACACAAAAAAGGAAAAAAACTAAGGGTAATGCTGCTCAATGCCAGAAGTCTGAATCTCAAAATGCACGCACTCGAGGCCCTTCTCAGTATGGAGAACATCGATGTCAGTGCTGTGACAGAAACCTGGTTCAAGGCTCCTGAGAGCACCCCAGCACTATCAGGTTTTACCTCATATCATGTGTTCCGGCCCCAAAATCTGGACCATACCAAGAAAGGAGGGGGTGTATCCATATTCATCAAGGACTCCCACACCTCAAGACTGGTTGCAACGCACGATGCATCGGAGACCATCCAGGTGCAATTAACCATAGGCAAGACTGCTCTGCAAATTGTAGCATGTTACAGGCCACCCTCACAAACTCAGGAACCTCACATGGCCTTCCTGAAAACACTAGAGGGGATAAATGTATCACCAAACACCATCATACTAGGTGACTTCAACTACCCTAATATAGACTGGGAACACTACTCAAGCCCAAACACCCTAGCCTAAAAGTTCCTGGAATTCATAAACTCAAATGCCATGGAACAACTAGTTACCATCCCCACAAGAGGAGATAACATACTTGACCTCATCATCACGAACATGGGAGCACAATGTTCAACACCGAAGTATACCCCTCACTGGTGAGATCAGATCACAAACTAATCTCGCTGGAGGTCCTCATGCCCCCCCCCCCTGAAATAAAAAAGACCACAGTAAAGAACTTCTCGAAAGCCGACTTCACACCTCTAAAGACTAGTGTGGCCTCCTTTAAGGCCCCCGAGCCATGGAAAACAGTACACATGCCACTGAATCACTTACAAATGCCTTCTACCAGCACCTGCAGGACTGCATGAATAAGGCAATCCCAAGCAAAACAAAGACTCTCTGTACCAAAGGCAAGCGTCCAGTCTGGTGGACCCCAGCCATAAACAAACTCTACAACAAAAGGAGGAAGCTACTACAAGATAGAGCAAAATCCTTAAAAGGTAAGACACCCTTGATCACTATAAGTAAAAACTAAGAGCTCTCATAAAATCATCCAAAGCAAATTTTGAGAGAAAAATAGCTAAAGACTCAAAAGACAATCATAATGCCTTCTTTAGCTATGTTAGAAACCTGGGAGGAAACTCCCAGATATGCTCAGAACTAGTTCAAAATGATGTGAAGATTACTGATCCTACGGACATTGCCAACATACTGGCTGACAGGTTCAGTGCAAACTTCTCCTCCCCCAAAAGGAGAGATATCTATACCAAATGATTGCAGCCCCCCAAACATCTCCAACGCCCAAGTGAGAACTGCTCTCTCCAAAGCAAAAAACACAGCATCCATGGGACCTGATGGTGTCCCCGGCTGTGTGCTCCACGAACTCAATGAGGAATTAAACCCACAGCTAGGACAGCTGTTTAATCAGAGCCTTACCTCTGGATACGTACCCAGGGAGTGGTGCACTGCAACTGTGGTCCCACTTCACAAAGGCGGTGCCTCCACCGACCCTGGAAATTACCGTCCCATTAGCTTGACAAGCCTTATCTGCAAAGCCATGGAGAGGATCATAATGGACCTCATAAATAAAGACATAGGGAATTTGCAGACTTTGGATCCAACCCAGTTTGGCTTTGTCAAAGGCAGATCATGCCTTTTAAACTTGGTTGACTTTTTCGAAACAGTCACCAAAGCCATTGATGAGGGAAAGGCAGTCCATACAGCCTACCTCGATCTGGCGAAGGCCTTCGATACAATACCCCACTCGGGTATCATTGAAAAACTCCTCAGCTTAAATATTAACCCATACATCACAAGATGGGTTGCAAACTGGCTGAGTGACAGAACCCACAGGGTCAGAGTTGCTGGCGCCATGTCAGACTCAAAGCCTGTCACAAGTGGTGTCCCACAGGGCTCAGTCCTAATCCCACTCTTGTTTGGCATCTACTTCTCCGAAGTACAAGCAAACACAGGAGGGTTATGGCTGACAAAGTTTGCAGATGACTGCAAACTGGGCGCCATAGTAGAAAACACATCTGACACAGATATCCTTCAGAAGGGTCTCACAGAAACGGATAACTGGTGCCAGAGCCATGGCCTAAAGTTAAATGCCAAAAAATGCATAGTCATACCCTTCGGGAAAAACAAGGTTACCCCTAGCTACCAAATAGGTGGCAATCCACTGAGCACAGAAGAAGTTATCAGGGACCTGGGGACCCAGGTTGATAGTAGTCTGTCATTCGACACCCATGTAGCTAAAGTAGTTAGGAAGACCTTCTACATTGCCCACCTTATCATGAAGGGATTCTCATCTAGATCAAGGGAGGTCATTGTCTCCCTCTACTCATCACTCATCAGACCAATGATTGAGTACAATGCCCCATTCGAATGTATCTGACCCGACACTTGCAGCAGCTGGAGAGGCCACAAAAGTTCCTCACCAAAAGGATAAAGGGTCTCAAAATCTGTCCTATGCTGCCCGACTGAAAGAACTCCAGCTCTATTCAGTCGCCACCGCTTGCTCAGAGGTGACCTTTGCCTAACATACAAGGCCATGTCAAACCCAGATTTGATGAATATGCTTCACCTCAAAAATCTAGATCCATCAGAGCCACAAGGGCGGAGACTTAAACCTCGACACGGCTATTAATAGGACGTGCTGGAGGGATAGATTCATCACCCAAAGACTCCTATGCTGTGGAACAAAATCCCGGTATATGTGAGGCAGAGCACCTCGCTGGCCTTGTTCAAGAGAAATCTTGACCAATGGATGGGAGATCGCAGATATACCCCAGGGATTACCTCAGTGTCACTGCTCGACAGAGGCACAGCAAAATAATGGGTATAGTTCCCCATACTAAAGGGGTGTAAGCCACAAACTATGGGCTAGGCTTGTAAATGCCCTTGGGCAGATAGCCTAGTATGAACCTATGAACCTATGAACCTATGAACATTTGCAGAGCCTCTCAATACTACTCTGTCTAGGCAACAGAGAACTCCAAAGCAGAAACGCAGGCAGCCCCCATCCCCCAACACAACACCAATAACTTATAGCCCACAGACTCAGTGTGCCCATTAACCACAGCCAATAGGGATCCCAATGGGATTCATGATAATGGCTAAGGTTCTTGCTGCTCCTATAGTGCCTGTTTTAGGCACGGTTCAAATACCATATTCACCACCATAACAGGAACAGGCAAGCAAAAACTGAGGGTAATGCTACTCAATGCTTGACGTCTTAATCTCAAAATGCACTCACCCGAGGCACTCCTTGTTATGGACCACTTTGATATCTGGGCAGTGACTGGGACCTGATTAAAGGCTATTACTCATACCACACTTTTCAGTCATGTAACCAGGACTGGAACACCCACGGCGAAGGTGTGTCCATATTTCCTAAGGATATCCACAACTCCAGGCTAGTTGCTTAGCACAATGCATCAGAAGTTATTCAAGTGCAACTAACTCTGGCCATAACTGCTATACAAATTTTAGCTTGCTACAGATCCCCCACCATACCCCAAGGTTAACGTTCCTCTCTTCTTGGTGTACTGCAAATTAGGGTTCAACCAGACACACTATTAATGTGCGAATGACACTACCCCAGCATTAACTGGGATACCTTCTCATGTACCAACACATTAGGCCAATGCTTTCTGGGATTCATAAACTCCAATAGCCTGGCTCAATCTATCCACACCACCACCAAGGGCAACAATATCCTAGACCTGGTCATTACCAACATGTGTGGGGTTATCTCCTCGTTGGTCAGATCTGAACGTATGCTAATCACCCTTGTTATCCTCATCCCAGCACCACACCCTTTACGGAAACCACAGTACAATATTTCTACAAAGCCAACTTCAGGCTTCTTATGACAGCAGTAGTAAATGTCATGACACCCATGCAGATGGACAATGCAGTTACAACCGCTGAAAAATACACAAATGCACTTTATTAGCGCTTACATGACTGCATGGATCATGCTATCCCAAACAGAAGCATGAAGCTACCCTCCAGAAAAAGGAAGCCAATCTGGTGGTCCACTGACATGGACATAATGTACAACAGAAGGAAGAGACTGTTGCAAATGAGAGTACAATCCCATGAGTGGAGGAGCTCCCTGGTCAGCCTCAGTAAGAATCTGAGATCTGTTATCAGATCCCCCAAAGCTAGCTACGTAAACATACCCATGACTAATTCCAAGGACTACCACAAAGCGTTCTAGAGGTATTTCACTAGTGTCGATGGTGATACCCACATCTGCTCTGACTTACAGCAGTAAGGCACGAACATTACAGTACCGACTGATATTGGCAACATCCTGGCAGATAGGTTCAGTGCTAATTTTACACCCCTCTCACACCCTAAAGGACCCATTTCTATACAGGAACAATGCAGAGTCCCTGCAATCACAACTATGCAGTTCAAAGCTGCACTCTCTAAAGCCAGGAACACAGCATCCATGGGACTGTACAACATCCCAGACTGCGTTTTCCACGAAATTTAGAATAAACTGGCTCCCCACTTAGGCACCATATTCAATAATAGCCTTGCATCAGGCATTGTGGCCCCTGAATGGCACACAGCAACAGTTATCCCACTCCACAATGGTGATGCCATAATGGACCATGGGGACTATTGCCTATATGCCTTACTAGCCTGTTCTGCAAGGCTATGGACCACATCATCATGGATCTCATTCACAGAGACATTGGTAGCATCCAAACCTTTGATCCCACCCAGTTTGGATTTGTTAGGGCCAAACCATGCCTCCTAAACCTGGTGGACTCCTTTGAGACAGTTACCAAGGCATTAGATGAGGGTAAGGAGGTCCACACAGCCTACCTTGACCTCCCAAAGGCTTTCAACACCATTCCCCATTCTGGTATTATCAACATACACATCCCCCTGCACATTAACCCCTATGTCACAAGATGTTTTGCAAAGTGTCTCATGGACAGAACCCACACAGTGAGGGTAGCATACCCTAGGTCCTACTGTAAAACAGTTACAATTGCCATCCCCCAGGGCTCAGTCATAGGGCCCCTCATGTTCGGTATATGCTTCTCTGAGGTACAGGCTAGCACAGGAGGACTTAGGCTGAAAAGATTTGCAGATGACTGCAAACTTGGGGTCATGATTGATTCCCAAGCTGATACAGATACCCTCCATGAGGGTGTCACTGAGACTGATACCTGGTGTCAATAACATGGCCTCAAGCTGCATGCCACAGGGTGCATAGACATCCCCTTTGGATTACACCAATCACCCGTGGACTATCACATAGGTGGTAGTCCCCTACATACATAAGACATAATAAGGGATCTTAGAACCCACGTAGATAGCATTCACTCCTTTGATAACCATATTGGCAAGGTGGTGTGGATATCCTTCTATGTGGCCCCTCTAATCTCTAATGGGTTCATATCCAGAGCAAAGGCAGCCATTGTGCCTCTCTACTCATGACTTATGAGACACATTAAAGGGTACAACACCCCATTTAGGATGTACCTTACAAAACAACAGCAATGGCTTGAAACACTACAACATTACCACACCAAGAGGAATACTGACCTCCGAAGGATGACATATGCAGCCCAACTACAGAAACACCAGCTGTACTCGTTTGCATACCGCATACTCAGAGGTGATCTCTGCTGGACATACAAGGCCCATGTCCAAAACAGTATTGATGGATATGCTCCACATATGCAAAAGCCCCTGACAGCCACATGCTCTGGGTTATGTACCTAAATGCAATGATGACTAGGACGTGCTTGAGGGACACATTCCTGACCCGGACACTCCCCATGCTTTGGAACATGATTCCTATGTACATCAGGCAGGGACCCTCACTTGCACTCTTCAAGAGAAACCTCGATGGGTGGATGGGAGACAGACATGTACACCAGGGATCACTGCAGTGGCTCTGCTGGACAGAGGCACAGGGAACTAATGGCTCTGCTGTTCAGAGGCACAGGAAACTAACCTAGGGAGGTGGCACAAGCCAATACACTGTAGCTAGGATTATGAATGGCCTTGGCCAGACAGCATTGTACCTATCTATGAACCTATGAACCTATTACATGTCTTTAGTGCATGGATAATTAACTAGCTCTTCCATTTCACTTAGCTATCATGCTGATACATTGTCTGGTGACTACAAGTCATATGTATCCTGTTATTGTGTATTGTACATGCCAATAGACATACCTGATGTTTGCCTAACATAACAGTAATGCTATGTAAAATGTTAGACATATCTGCCTACAGTACTGTACATTACACAGTTTTGGCACAATATCCCACAATGCAAATCATAATTGCACAGCAAGACCACATTCGACATGTTATTCTCAGTTATACGCCCATACATATGCCTACTGTTACAGTATATCAACATATACTATACCCTCTTATGGCACATACTTGTTGGACCAGTCCTGCCACTGACAGAGGCTGGAGTGGAATTGTTGTGTTCAAAGTCCTTATATAGCATCCCTTGTGGTGTATGAGGTGTTTACCTTGTAGCCTACAGCAGTAAACACATAATTTTTACGAGCATTACTATGCTCAACAATACATCACTACAAGATACCTTTTCCCATGATATGCATTGCGTATACTTTAATTATTACAGAACAGGTACTGCATACACTGACATACTGAGTGTTCTACATACCTTATTAGTAACCCGAGTTGTCATTGACGGTAATTTAAATCCTATTCGATTTGTGTTGCAATCCTCATTGTAATGTTTTGCTGGTATATACAGATGGTTTGAATGTGTGACAAGCCATCCTTTTATACTTAGATATCAGTAACGTGGTATCCTGCCACCAATTGGTGTTCCGGAGTAGATGATTACATGCACATCAGCTGTACAGCTACTCCATTAGCCAATAACATGAAAACAGTGGTGTTTAATTGAATACTTCTCTTGGGCGTTGTCTCTTTGCCCTACCTTCGAGGAAGATGGCCTGGATGTATTGTTTGTGATGAATTGCAACAGCTATATGGAGACACACAGAGATATATGAACTTCATGGCCCTCGTGGATTGTGTCTAATGGCTAGAGGATATAGTTCTACATGTGCGTCCAGCTGTTATATTTCTGAACATTGCGACTTATGCAGGGTTTGTACCTGATAAATCTGCAAATGTTTAGGTCTGGCAAAGATGTTTGGGCAGCTCAAGGCTGTGTGGCTTTGCATAGAATGTTAGGTGTTTTGAAGTGTGCTCACCTGATATCTTTGGTACAATGTACATGTGTATCATACTGTACTGTTAATCAGAAATTGGTAACACTTCCTGGTGTATGCACAGCCATCTGAAATGGGATTATTGCAACCAAACCCTGTAACATTGGTGGCTGTTCCATTGGACAACAGCAACTATTTCACATAGGGCCATTTTAGTGCGTCTCTGACAAGGTATGTTAAGGCTTCTGCAGATGTCATAGGGTGAGTGGATGTTTTTGATGTTATTACAGTATGTACTGTAATTGTTTTGCGTGTGGGGGAGATGTAGGTGGGTGTACATAGCAGATGCAGGTGTGTAGGAACTGCATTTATACATATTCGATATTTGTGTGAGGGCTCCTTCCCTATTTGAAGACCTGTCCTTTAGTGGACTAATAATATGGTAATTGCAGGCTGATTCATTAAGCCGTTGTTAATTGGTTCCTGTATAGCATGCAGTTGATGTTGGTCCTTCAATCCCTTCGGAAATACATCGGTATGTAATGAAGTGTTGCTACATGAAAGCTGTCTCATGTATTTCTGTCACAAATATTTGCACTCATTGGAGTTGTGTTGGTGACTGAACCTCTTTGGCTAAGGTTGCCACCTTTTCAAATGGTCATAGTGGGGCATTTACAAGACACACATCGGAGTTTAGAGGCCGACACATACCCATGGTCAGTATAAAGTATAGAACTGTACATATATGCCTATATAAAAGCTTATTCTTGTAGCGGTTTACTTGCTTATCATGTTTCCTGTTACATGTAGGTATTTTAGATACAGACATGACTATTCTATGCAACAATTACATTAAATATGGAACATGCCAAATGTCTCGATATTGTAGGACATTAGCATTTGTACTCATTTTGGTCAGGACACTACTGCACATAGAGGGACTGTCCCTCGCAAGGTGGGACAGGTGGTAAGCCTATCTTTGGCTCATGTCCATAGCACATATTTGTAATAGTGTATAGGCATATACTCTCCATATCCTTTGTTCATAACGTCCGGTTGTGGCAGAATGTATGATTGCTATGGTCCATGTTATACACATGTTTGAAGACTTCAACCACTGTATACGGGATACCTATGGATTCCGGAATGCACACAATACCAACGCCCACATTACCGTTCCCAGACTCCCAAACCCCACAATACTGAACACTCAAACTCTTGATAGTCAAACTTGCGAAAGTAACATGAGCACAGAACACACACACGCACACACAGACACACTGCTACTCATCACATCTAAACAAACCATCCTACACTATGTATGAGCAGGTGAGCATGCCCCCATACACCCCCCCATGTGGGTGGTTGCGCACCCCACACCACACCTACTTTAATAATCTACCTCTGAGATAGCACAAACAGACACACGAAGCAAACCCACAGACACACATTACAGTCCCCCAGAAACATAACCACACTCAGAACACACACTTACACACACTACAGCAATCAGAAACGCACTTACACACAGTACCTACCTGAACTGCAGCATCAGAAGCACTAACTAAATGTCCCTTAACATCGTAATAGTAGTACTCGTGGTTCTGGTATTTCGGTACTGTGGTCTTTCGGTCTTTATGTCTCATGATTACGTGCGTCAGTATGTAAAGCATTCAGTATTTGGTAGTTATCCTATTTATATGTACCTCCATGGTTGTGTAGATGTTGTTAACCTATTTATATATTTGTATATATATATATATATATATATATATATATATATATATATATATATATGTATGTCCATATATATCGACATATATCTCTCTCTCACTCTCTCTCTCTATGTGTGGATATATATATATATATATATATATATATATATATATATATATATATATATATATATATATATATATATATATATATAGCATACACCTTTCATTGGGTACATGGCATTTTGTCCTATTTCCCCAAGGTCAGCCCTTTTGTGTTTTAACCTGTCACAATACACATCTGACATTGTTACATCTCAGGTAGCTTAGTGGTAGGTTATTGTGAAGATTGTGTACATGGTTGTGTGTTCTACTCCTGGCAGTGGTCATTTTACCTCTCAGAGCAGGCACTAGTAGTACAAGGGTGAATAACGCACATTTCAGCAGCTGTGGCAGCTTTGCCTGTGATCTGTGTGATATTCAGCAAAGGTTAGACCTGTGTTGCGCTTATCCATGTAGTCATGTTTAAGCACCGCTTAACAGCACTTACCAGCACAATAACCCACTAACATGTGCTTAAACATGCTTTAATGACCTGCATCCAGCATCCCTTATTCGGGACCTCAGAATGACGTGACATCCCTTGCAGGTTTTGAAACCGGGACCATGAACAACATAGTCACTGGCTTTACCACTGAGGCATCTGGGATATGTACAAGTGTTATGGTGTTTAGCATGTAGAGTGTACTATATCTGTTCCTCAATACTGCAAACAAATGTGTAACTCAGTTGGTGTACATATGGATGATACCTGCTAATCGTATGTCCAAGTCAGGCTTAATGGATATGCTCCAGCTATGGGAATCCATGTCACAGTGAGCCACACACTGTAATGAGCTACACCTTGCCACAACCATAACTGGAGAATGCTGAGGTGACAGATACTTGTCACGGGTACTCCCCATGCTTTGGAACTACATCCCTGATTACATTATATGGAGCCCCTCAATAACACACTAGGGAATCCTTGCAGAGTGAGTGGGGAACAGTGGTTACGTCCCAGAGATCCCGCAATTGGCTCTGCTCCACAGAGGGACAGTTAGTTAATCAATGGGGTGGCGACAGCAGACACATTTTGGCTAGGCTTATGAATGGCCTCTGACAGTTAGGCATGTACCTACCGATGTACCTAGGAACCTATACATACAGTATCAACACATGCTGATAGCTTAATTTACTGTTCAGGTATTGACTTACCTTGTGCCAATAGCAGTTGTGTGTGCAATAGTTGAGGGCTGCCTATGTAGGATGCACACAGTAGACCACCTATACATGACAATTTACAGGTGGTCATGTGTGTGTGTGCCATCCATGTTTACTGTGTGTGCAGGTGGAGTAGTGTGTCAGTCTGTAGGGCCCTACACTGTCACTGTATGTGCTATACGTTCCCTCTTTGCCAAGGCATGGGCATACTGGGCACGCCTCCGTCTGCCTACTGGGGTGGCACAGGGGGTTCATTGTCTGAGTCCCTCTGTGCCTGTGGTGCCCCTGGCAATAGTGGTGGGATTTGAGGGCCTTCACCATTCTTCCCTGCTGCAGCTGTTTACACAGGATCATATTACGTAGCATGGCACATACTATGAAGATGTGGGCACACGTGCCTGGAGAGTACTGCAAGGCTCCACCAGATATGTCCAAGCAATAGAACCGTGATTTCAGCATCCCAAACACACACTCTATGATGATTCTGGTTTGTGCGTGTGCCTCATTATGGCATTCTTGCATGGGTGTGTGTGCATTCCTGATGGGTGTCATCATCCACAGTTCCAGTGCATAGCCAGCATCCCCCACCAGGTGGCCGTATGGGATGTCCCCCTGGCAAATACCTGGTACAGCTGTGAGGCATGCCAGATGATCACATCCATGATAATGCCCTGGGCATTGCACATGACCTGGCAGTTGATGGAGTGGTATCCATTGAGGTTTATGTAGCGCCTACCATGCTCACCAGGTGGTGACTTGATGTGTATGTGCATGCAGTCTATTGCACCCAGTACCTTCGGGTAGTCTTCCAAACGGTGGAAGAGATGCATATTGTTGGCCAACTCCTCTTGCATTTGGGGGAAGTATATGTGCTCATTGGCATGTGGTAACATGGCATCCAGGAACTGGTGGAGTACCCTGGATGCTGATGCCTGTGAGATCCCCATGATATCGCCAGGTGACCTTTGAAAGGTACCTGTGGCTAGTATTCTCAAGCTTACATATACCTTCATGTCCACTGGGATGGGTTCCCCTCTGTTATTCCTGTTTCTGAGGCATGGCCAGCACAGCTCAATGATTTGCTGTATGGTGTCCCTGTCCACCCTGTAATGCTCTACTATCTCCAGATCATGTAGCCCCTGGTAGGTTACCTTTGGTCTGAACACTCTTCTCCTCCTCCGGTTCTTAAGGTGGTTGTCAGCCTCATCCTCCACACCACCTTCAGTCTCCAACGCATGCTGAAGAATCAAAGCTATGGCGGCCCCTACCATGTACATTTTAAAAGTTCCCTGTCTGTTTACATCAATGGTCCAGAGTGTTTGGGAATACACAAGTGTGTGTGATGTGCTTTCACACTTTATACTATTGTGCTTTGGAAGCTACTGATGTCATTGGGTGTGTATGTGCAATTCCAGCTGCAGGGTATCATACTTGTGGGTTTCACAGCAGGTACTGCTATTGTGAGGCCTGTGGTGTTGAATTACACTTGGCTGCTGTGATTCAACTATTGCCCTTTACTTCACTTTTCAACCCAATTCCCCTCCCATTGTCAGGCACGCATCCAGCTGCCTGCTTTCTTATTTTGTACTTTCCCAACCCAGGATTGCGTTGTGAAATGTGTTATGTAGCTGATCTACTGCAGGGTTGCTTTGTTCTAATGTGACAGTTCTCTTTTCTTAGCAGTACGGCAACTCCCCTTTCCTGTTCTGCAGGTAGCTGCTGGCAGCCTTGTTAGCTGTCGTCAATGGCCCACTGTGAGTTTCTAGGTGTTAATTACTCATTTGTACTCAAGTTACCATGCTGCAGCATTTCCTTATTGTCTTCCCATAACCTTCCTGTTTCAGCTGAGTTGCGAGCTGCGCCTGGCTGTTTACATGCTTTTGAGCGCATTTTCATCCACGTTCACATGCACTTTCAGTCACCTTGTGTGCTCTCAGCTATGCAAAGCTATGGCTAGGTACACACACCTATCCTGCAGCTTTGCTTAGAAACAGGCAACCCGGATTACCCATGCTCCAATGTGCTTACAGTTACGGTGGCGCTCCCCTCTCATGATGTCATGTTTACCTCCAGGTCACTCATCTGTGTTGTACCGCTGCACCATGTGGTACATCCTTACGCCGGCGGGGCATTTGCAATTCAGTATTACTTGACTCATTTGCATGGCATTGACTACTAATTCCTAGTTACCGCACAGAACACTGTCACAGACCCTTAGCAACCCTTGCGCGATGGTTGTGGTGTAGCATACGTACCACTGACTATTATGGTGAATTCATGAATTGTGTTACATTGCAGTTTTATGACATCTAAATATATTTTTCTTGTGATCCCGTTTGCGCACCCATGCACTGCGGTTGTACTTTGCTTTAGTGTGGCCATGACATTAAATGTTATTTTTTATGTGTTGTGCATTTTATTTATGCCATTGGTTATATATTTGGCCATTGGCATATGTTAACATTATCATACGTAAGTTTGGTCCGCTTTCATGGCTCCGATGTTCTGTTTGAAAAAAATGTAAACAGTTTTTTTGGTTTACATTTCTGCATGCGTACGCTATGCCTGCACCACTTTATGAATCACTATATACCTTCATTTGCATGCTACATTGCTGTACATGGGGGAATTAGCATGCATGCGCCGGGAGCTGTGCAGCTCTGGCGTATGCTGGTAGTGCACTTGGAAGCAGCCCGTACCTGGATCGCTCGGCAGCCATATTTGGCATTAGAATGCCAATGCTATGCCTGCGCCTGGCGCAAGCTTCATGAATCCCGGAGAATATGTACTCAAATTAACTGACTCAAACTGTGCCCCTCACACACCCCTAACTATATCTACTAACTCCAGGATTGACCTACAGTAGGGAAAAGGTCATATACCTTTTACTTGCCTTACAGTACTCTACACAGTGTCATATATACTAACTGCAGTTCAGTGAAATAAGATTCAGTGAAATGAGTTTGAGTTTTCAGTGAAGTGTTCAGGGTGAAATGAAATACAGTAAAATTACATATCCAACTTCAGATCAATTGCCATACTCTCTCCACTCTCAAAAATCCTAGAGAAATGCATTCACAAGCAAGTAATGCATTACCTTCACCAGGAAAACCTTCCACACCCCCACAGCATGGTTTCCATCCCAAGCATAGTACAACGACTGCACTCATATCATTCATTAACATAGTCTCCCTAGCTCGTGATAACAATAAACTTGTCTCATGCCTACTCCTTGACCTTTCTAAAGCCTTTGACACTGTCTCTCACCCACTCCTCCAAGATAAACTCACTAACTTACATTTCTCTCCCCTACTATCTCCTGGTTCTCCAGCTATCTCTTAACAATCGGTTAAATGGCTCTCTGCATTATCCTCCCCTCTCACTGTACAAATGGGAGTCCCCCAAGGGTCCATACTAGGACCACTACTCTTTAATATTTTCACCAACTTACTCTACTCCTCTTGTCCCCAGTGATCTCTTGTGCAATATGCTGATGACTCAACTGTTATAACCATTGCTGACAACCCAAATGACCTCCACTCAACTACACAGGCATCCTTCCACACCATTGAGACTTGGCTTAGTGATAACAAACTAATACTTAATCCAAAAAACTAAGCTCCTACTCTTCCTCCCTAAAATCATCACCACACTCAAAAGTACATTTATCATCTTATCCTGCAACAACACTATCATCTCAGCTGAATCTAGTACTAAATTGCTAGGTGTTACAATAGATGATAAGCTTAAGTTTGATCTCCATATTACTAACTCAGTAAAAAGAACTCATCAGAAACTTGGACACTTTTAGCAAGAAATACTTAACTAACACTGCCCGAATAACTCTCTCCCAGGCTTTATTACTCCCAACACTCCTGTACAGCTGCCACATATTCACAAACCTAAATTCTACACTTATTTCCAAGCATGAAACTACCTATAATAAGATTGCCAGATTTGCAGCTAACCAAGCCTACAAGTCACACCATTGCTTAGCAATACAGCTACTAGACTAGCTAGAATTCCCTCAGCTGCTCCAACTATACCAACTACAAATCATCCACTCTATCCTCTATCTACCCTCCTTCTCCCCCAGCCTCTCTACTATCATATCCAAATATTCCCCTGCTAGGATGCTACTATGCAGCTCTAATCAATAATTATTAGACATCTACAAACCCAAAACCAAAATAGGCTGCCTTCTCTATAAGTATAACCCAGCTATATGCTGGAACCAACTTCCCTTGGAAATAAAATCCCTCAAGTATAGCAAAAGTTTCAAATTAGCCACAAGGAAATACTTAAAAACAAAATGGTCTTGCCACTGTAGCCAACCACCCTGAAACCACCATTCTTTCTCCTATTTCACCACCTCACTCTTAATGTATCTCTAACACTATTCCCCTGCATCTTCTACCTCTTCCCTTCCTCTATCTCCAACCACTCTTAATTCTTACAGTCTCAAAACAACCTACCTATATAGTCTGTCTCCTATACTCTACCTCCCCTATAATCTACCTCCCCTACATCTCCTACTAGCCATTCCTACTTTCCTTTCTTGTTTCCAAACTCCTATACAACTAGATCCTACCCACTTTAAATAAGCATCTATCAAACTCGTAACTCATTTTGCTCTAAGCAGCTAAAATAATATTGTAAATAGTCACATTTTCTTCTGCTAATTGTTCAAAACCTTGTTTGTAACCACTCACATACTTGTCTGCCAATTGTTAATACTTTGTATAAGTGAATTACCTGAGGAGCTTTTTTTTCTCTCCAGGTCTCTGCTTGTAAGATCCTATAGCTGATTGTCACTACTATGTTACTAAAATGTAATAAATTGTTTTCTAGTCCAGAGGAGCTTTTCTCCCCAGGTCTCTGCTGAAAATAAGCCAAAAGCTCAGCCAGACTAACCTGGTTAACAAATGTAAAATAAAATAAAATAAAATAAAATTGAAATCCCCCATATTCTGGTAAACATCTTCTGAGCTGGTAAACAACTCACAGGTCAAATAAAGTTCAGTTATACCAGTGATCAGTGAACAAGGCCTGCCTTTAAGCATATTTGTATTTATCTTATTTAATTATTCTTAGCAGCATGTAATGTTTAAATCAAATCAAGCAATAATCAAACATACACAGTGGTATGGAGCTCGAGGAATATAACTCAGGCCAAGTAGACTGTGTGGATCCATCACACTTACCAAGGATTGCATGATACAGAAATTGTAGAGTGATACTGGGTGGACAGGGCAACACTAGAGGAAATAATCAATCTCTGCTGCTGCCACCTGAGGCACCTGGGAAATCATGGATAACCCATCCCATTGGAAACAAACTTATGTGTGGCATTATGTACATTAGTTACAGGTACTTTCCAGAGATCCACAGGGGATATATTAGGAATGCTACAGATTTCAGCTTCTAGAATATCACATCAGTTTCTAAATGCAATCTTACAATATGAAAGGCAGCATATCTGCCTCCCATGTACCCCAGAGGAGAGAGCAGGAGCCATGCAGGAATTTTATGCAATAACACACTTCTCTGAAGTTTTGGGGGCCATAGATTACACACACATAGAAATAAAATCCCCACCTGGTGAATAGGGAAGGAAGTGCATTAACAGGAAAGGATACCACTCTGTAAGTTGTCAGGTTGTCTGTAATGCTCAAGAGATTATTTGCAATGTCTATGCAGGTAACTTAGGCAGTTGCTGTGACTCACACCTATGGCACACCTGTGAGTTGTACAGAAGTTTTGCTGGCATGACTTTCCACAAGGATATCTAATTGAGGATGCAGATTGGCTCATGACACTCACGAGAAACCCACACAACCTCACAAAGTAAGGATACAACCATGCCCATGATCAAACTTGATCAAAATTATTTAAACATATTAAACCAGATGCCCTACCTATAGACAATTTGAATAACAAACAACCCAGCCCCATGGCTGTCTAAAAACACAAGAACCTTTCTAAAACTTAGGGATAAAGCCTGGGATACATGGTACCATAATTAGACTGATCACAACAGGCAGATCTTCCTTGAACTATGTAATAAAGCAAAAAATCCAGATAAGGCAAGATAAGAAAAATCACTATACAGAGATACAAGTAAAACATACCGCTAACTGCCAAAAATTCTGGGCAGCCGCCAACCAAGTATTACAACCCAGCAAATGCGCTACCTCTTCCCCCAATGTCAGAGGAGATAATATAGAGATAGCTATCCAATTTAACAACTACTTCGCTTCTTCCATCCTTAATCTCACTAGCAAAGCCAGACTTGCACTCCCCCACAACCAATCAGCAAGCCAAACTCATACCCCCCATTCACTCTCAAACCAGTTTCTACCAACACAATATACAAACACCTCACTAAACTAAAACCCATCACCTTGGAAATCGACAAACTCCCTGCAGAGTTCCTCAAAATTACTGCTAGTGCTATAGCTTATCCCATCTCAATACTTATCAACCAGTCTATCAATGAGTATACAATTCCAGCCCTTTGGAAAACCTCCTACATAATACCCTTGCACAAAGGTGGTCCCTCAACTGAAGTTACCAACTATCGCCCCAAAGCAATCTTATCCCCCTTATCAAAAATCCTTGAAGAATATATCCATTCTCAGCTGATGAAACATTTACTTACTAATAGTCTCCTCACCAACACCCAACATGGCTTTCACCCATCCCATAGCACCACCACAGCACTCATATCCTTCACCAACTGTGTCAATCAATATAGGAACCAAGGAAACCTAATGTCTGCCTACTTCCTCGATCTGTCCAAAGCATTTGATACAGTATCCCACAGCAAACTACTTACTATCCTTGCCAAACTCAACCTAAACAGCCCCTCCTTGCTCTGCTTTCAAGGCTACCAATCCAACTGACAACAAGCAGTTAAATGGCATAATTCCCTCTCCCCCTTCTCCCAGTAACAGTAAGTGTAACATGGGGATCCAATCTTGGACCCCTACTATTTAATATCTTTACAAATACCTTCCACACCACCACCCAGCAAGCTACAATAGCCCAATATGCAGATGATACTACACTGATCTGCTCAGCTCCCACACTCCAAACACTCCAGACTAAAACCCAAGAAGCCTTCTCCAATATCAGAAACTAGTTACAAAACTCAAAACTAATACTTAACCCCAAAACGACTCAACATATGCTTTTCCACCCTACCAAAACTATTGACTCTTCTGCTCTTTTCTCTACCAGTTCTGTCGATAACACCCTAATCTCCCCAATATCACAAGCTAAACTTCTTGGTGTAATACTTGACCAAATCCAAAACTGTGACAAACATATACCACAAACTATATTCAAAGTCCATAAAAAACCTGAAACCCTATTCTGCTATAAAAACTATCTAACCAAAAACATCAAAATTACTATATCCAGATCTCACCTTCTGTCTGCATTGCTCTAGCTATCCCCCGTATTAACAAACCTTAACAAGACAGACCTACACACACTGTGCATGTGCTATAATAAAATAGCTAGATTCACAAGCAACTCTAATTTCCACTCCCACCACTGTCACTCACTAAAACAACTATGTTGGGTAGAACTCTCCAACTTACTAAACTATAAACAGCTCTCCATGGCTCATTACTTGCTGTACTGCTCAAACAAGATTCCTGATCTCTCAGGCTTACTCAACTTTCACAATTCTGTTCACCAAATAAGATCCACAAACAAATCCCTTCTTGAAGTAGCTAACTGTAGACACAATGCTGGTGAATCCCTCTACTCCTACACAGTTGCCAAAATCTGGAATTCTCTTCCACTGGATATCAGATTGCAAAACAGCAGTCCCATCTTTAAAACCCAATTACAAGCTCATATGGCAATGCACCTGTACTGACCATGGCTAGTCCTTCTACTACTATTAAGATAACGCTTCCTCTGGCACTACTCAAAGATTAAACACATAAAACAAGGGCACCTGATTGCACAGTCAGACCAACCCAGTAATCAAATATAAAATAAATAAATAATAAATAAACTAAGCATATCATAGAACTTGTAATCGGCTTGCTCAAATCATGGTTCCAGAGTCTAGTTACATCAGGAGGCACCCTGCTGTATGACCCAGCAACCTCTGCCCAAATACTCACAGTCTGTACCATGTTGCACAATATAATTCTCAGGAAACAACTTCAACAAGGACAACTAGGAGCAGGGGACCACAGTTTCCAGGACCTAAGCCAGGGCCAACAGCTCCAGCAGATACAGATGAGGAGTCTGAGGGAGAACCACCATCCACAGATACTGCTGGCAGACTTAGGAGTGCACATTATACCCTGGCTCTGACTAAGAGACAAAGGATAGCACACACACACTGACTACCTTAGAGCTTAAACACATCAAACTGTTAAAACTATTGCTTGCAAATCTGCACAAACTTTACTTTATGCAATGGTTGTTTTCTATTCACGTCAGACAGAGACAAACCCAAAGGACACATCTTGTAATGGCAATGTTAACAAGGTATGTCTGGAACCTGTTTTTTTAAAAAGAAAAAGTTATATAACTGATTACTCTCCAGTACAAATACTTATATCTGGAACATATCTCATGTGTACTGTAATGTGAGTAGTAGCTTATGACCTATGTTTGCAGTATACAGCCATGGATTTTGCCCAATACTGTGCATCAAGAACTTCAGCTGAACACTGTATATAAACCAGTGAGAAGGTCATTGGTATCATAATTTGCACAAGTATATCTATAAACAATAAAGAATAAAGAATAAATAATACTTACATATCTACTGGGAAACCTTTTCTAGCCCTAGCCTTAACTCACTATGTAAACGTTCATTGACTTTGTTAACTCAAATGCCTAGAACAAATTGTTCAAACCCCAACGAGGAACAAACATGCTAGATCTTTTATGTATAGCTGAGGAAGAGATATGAACACAATGCCTGGCTGAGTCTTCTGGTAAATATAGCAGGTGTACAAAAAGGAATTTATTACTTAACTACACTTTGTACAAATTATTATGCAGAATTCAAGGTGTCACAAACAGTAATACAACAATGATTTTAAAACGGATTTCAGTAGCATTCCTGCAGACAAATGTTATACCTTCGCAGATGAAAGAAATGCAAATGATGACAGAAACAGATCAAGAGAAATGTGTCATATGTTTTATTTGTAGCCAAGGTTAAATGCAATAATTAATGATTTCTTCTCTGTTTGTTGTCTGTGTACTGTAAAATCTGTTTGAAAAGTACATATTTGAAAGACACAACCCTTCAGAAAGAAAAAAAGTCCATTGCCATTTCAGTTCATCACAATTATGCATAAGCACTACTCATACATTCTTCCCAGTTACATAAGCACTTCTCCAATCACTACCCCAATTGTACATGTAAAAACTTCCCATACACAAGTTTACTTCAATAATGGTATTTTTCCACAGTGGTTTATTGTGTTGCTACTTTGCATTAAAACAGTATTGTATGGATTTATTGTGCTTATTCTGTTTTGTCGCTTCCCACCTTTTTTTTTTCTTTTTTTCTTATTTTGCTTATGCATTTATTTCTCATTTTTAATTTTGCTTTGCTCCCATTTTTTTTCTTTTATATGGGTTCAAATCCCTCAGGAGCAGACCAGCAATGTACATACCAGGATAGGGAGAGATATCTGTCCATCCGGGGACACCATTACAGTGTCAGAGTGAAGGTGCCAGTCCAGCAGGCACTCTGGCATGTGGAAACCTGGTAAGCCTCAACAAATGGAGACTTGGCAGCTTGCTTGAGGATGTAATGATAGAAGTAGTGGACAGGAGAATTCAGCCAGATTAAGCCTCTTTTCAGTGTGTAGAACACATGCTTGCCCAGTTTGTGCTGACCACAGTGTCAATACAGGCCTCTACCCTTTCAACATCAGGGATCTCCCCTACAACACCACAGCACCACCTGGCAATGGACATGTATGAGTCTGTGGACTGGGTACAATTGGGTCTTTCTCAGCCCTTCTTCCTTTACTGTTTCTCTTTTACCATCTTCCTTATTTCTCACCCACACTAACCTCTTACAAAAAAAAAAAAATTTTGAAAAATAGTGGGGTCTATCCCCCAACAAAAACTAGTGCCCCTCCTCTACCACCTCCTGCAGCTCAATTCTTCTTGATACCTTCCTTGTATGTTCACTTCTTTGAGTTATCTCACCTTTTTTCAATCTGCCCTATTACCCCTTTTCTATTCTTTAATTAAACTATCAGGGTAACCACAAAAGGATATCCCTATATGAAAAAGTTATAATTCGTTTACCTTTAAAAAAAATAAAACACTTAGCTGCTGTGCAGTCTGCTGCTTTTCTGTAATGCTTTCAGCATGACTGAGCACAACCATTCTTGTCTGTTATATGCCAAGGCACAGACCATTTAAAACTCTGCAAAATACTCTGCATGTATGAAAAGATGAATTTTGTGCAACTTACATGTTTACATAAAGTGGTTGTGATTACAGAAATTGCTTTGCTTTTCAGTATTTAATGCAACAGCATTACGCCGAACTTGTTTACATATCCACGTAGTGCCACAGTCTGCACATGCCTGCTATCTACTTGTGAAGCCCCAGACTATGAATACCACCCTTAGTGAAGTGTAGCTGAATGCTTCAAATACTGCTTAACAGAACACAGAGAATTAAAGTGAGGCATATACTTTCACATACAATACACGAGAACAGTCAAGTACAACTGTTCTCTTGTGCTGAACTTTTTACTTATTGATATTTTCTTTACAGATCAAAACATGAGCAATCATCCAAAGGTGAAAAATATAAAAAAGATGGTGAGGTGGGTGTGACACCCCTGCAGTGGCCCAGTAATCAGCGAGCCTCAATCCTCATTACCGACAACAGTGGGGAATGTACACACTGGGAGGATGAAAAGTACACACACAGTAAAATGCGATTTCCCTTAAGAGCACACAGAGACCACAGTCAGTCTGGGATTGGTTTTTCGCTCTTTCTCCAGATCCCCAAAAGACTGCCCACTGTCACAGCTAAACAGTTGAGATCTCAGCTGAGTGGCCAAACCTATATCTCCAGTACCCTCTCTGTCCAACCAGTGTTTCATGTCTCTGCCCAAGTAACTGACACACACACTCCTTGAGATTTGATCTACACACACACACACACACACACACACACACACACACACACACACACTCCTGGGAAAGACTGGCACATGTTTATTAGCTATGCTCCCTTCTGTCCAGACTCTAAGGTAGTTTTTACTGCCACCAGCCAACTCTTTATCAGCTACTTTAAGGTCCTTAACAAAGGGTGTCCAATCATATTGTGTAATGTTACTATTAATCCAAATCATAGTCTGTCCAAGAGAAAGGCTATTTAGGAGCGGCCTGTACAGTGTAACCATATAGATATGCAAGTACTTTAAGAGCTTAAATATGTCTCACAGATATCAGCCACAAAGCTAGGTTTAAATATATTTAATAATAAATAATAAAAGAACAATACAATACCCAGTTAGTAATCAGTTACATCAGAGTTCAAAATCACAGGAAATATTTAAAACAACATTGCTGGACAGTCTCAAATAAATAATGAAAACATCTAAGCTATACTTTACTATAGTCCTATCTGAATCTAAACAAGTTACTATGCCCTAAAAACGTACAGCAAAGCAAGTGCAGATGTGGTGATGAGTGGATGTTCTTATTAGGTCAAAGACAACATACAAAATGTCCAGTCTCTCTCTGAGAGAGTTCTTAAATATCAAATATTACTGCTGGGTTAGCTGGGATGACATCACTTTGTCACCTGACTTAAGTTCCCAAGCTAAACCCCCATTGTCAGAAAGTGCAAGCATTTTTAGCATCTCTCTGTGAAAAATACATATATCTCAGTTGTTTGCAGATCCTGGAAGTCATGAAACCATAAAACACTTCTACATCTCTGACCTAGTAATTACTTCTCTTTCAAGACAATACAAAAAACTTCCAATTCTAGACATTGTGTCTGCTGCTGCACTGAAACTGAAAGATAACTTTTGTAGCACAACCGTACAACAATTTAATTTCAAATTGTTTTCTTGAAGTTTTGCAAGTTAACCCTCTGTGTTCCAGTTTCCATTAAACATATACATTTAAACAGTCACAATAGTGCAGGTACATTCCTGTTCTATTCCAATAGGGCATGTTGTGGTTACATTTTAGCACAGTACGTTCCACACATTTCGGTATAATTCATATCAATATTCACAAATGGCATAGAATTATTTACAAAATTCCAGATAGCTGGGCTGGCAGTATTTCCCTATGTCACAGTGGGAAATACTGTTAACAATGCAAGCATAAAGGATGGTTTAAGACATCATAATCTTTATGGTGCACTGGTAACAGCTTGATATTCCTTATAAACAGATGATCCTGGAGATTCAAACATGTTACAGCTGTGATTTCAGCCAAGCCAGAACTGTTTACAATGATGTACAATGAATCCTGGGACTCAATAATGCATACAATTTGCCATATTGTGGATATAGTAGGGATCTCTGGGAAGATATGTTAGATTGACCCAAGGCCACAGTAAAGCATGATCAGTTGTTATAAAGTTTGACTGGGCATAGGTTTATAGGTGCATAGGAGATTACTAGGCTACTATCCCTATGGCTTTTATAAGCCTAGCCATGTTATACCCTTGCTTTTTTGTTGACAAAGTTGTATGGTCTGTATTTGCAGCACAAGTCTATGATGAGCACCGACTGCCCTTATCCAAGAGGGACATAGGTGACACCCCAGGGGTAAATTTACAGTCTCCCATCCAGCTTTCTAAGTTACACTTAAATAGGGTCATTGAGGAGCTCTGTTTTATGTGAACTGAGAGTTTGTAGTAGAGGAGTGGCAATCTCTGGGAGACATATCTGTCCTGTTAATGTCACAGGCTAGGTTAAGATCCCTAGAGTGGTGAATCCTGTCCCATTTGACTTGTGGATGTGCAGCATTTCCATTAGGCCAGGCACTAGCCACCTCTCAGCAGCTTATAAGATGCAGAGTATAGTGACAGGGCTTTCAGTCTGTTCATATGGGTCATGTGTTGAAGGCCCTGAATTTTCTTGCTGCTACAGGTGTCTGGTGAGGTACATACAGAAGGGAATGTTCTACTCTATTAGTGGTCTGATGAGGGATGAGTACAGGGGAGTTTTAACATCCTTAGCTCTGGATGCAATCACCTTACTTATGAGATATGCAAAGTAGAAGGCATTCCTTATCACTGAGGACACATGGTGATTGAATTTAAGGTTGCTATTGACCTGTGTTCCCAAAACTCTCCACAGAGTTTGAGCTAAAGGGATTGCTGTTGATATTGTAATTTGCAGGGACCTCTCCTCTGCCAAACAGGATGATAATGCATTTTTTTACATTTAGTTTAAGTCCATGGCTTTGGCACCAATCATTTGTCTGTGTAAGCCCTTTTCACAGTATGTCATCATCATTGGGGAACTCAATGATTGCGCCCAGTTTGCAGTCATTGCTGAACTTGATAAGGCACAGGCCATCTACGTTTGTCTAGACTTTTGAGAAATAGATTCCAAACAGTTGGGGTCCAGCACAGATTCCTGTGGTACACCATTGGTAACTGGTCTGCTGGTAGAGGTGGAATCCTCAACTCTGAATGTATGCACTCTATTTGTGAGCCAGTTGGCTACCAGTCTAGTGACATATGGGTTCCCAGCTGGGTGAGTTTCTCAATGATGCCTGAGTGGGGGATTGTGTCAAAAGCTTTGGCTAAGTCAAGATAGAGTATATGTACTGTTTTGCCTTCATCCAGGACTTTGTTGATATTCTCAAAGAAGTCCACCAAGTTTAATAAGCACAATCTACCCACAACAAAGACAAATTGGGTTTGGTCAAGAGTTTGAAGGTTATCTATATCTTTGTTTACAGGTCTATAATGATTCTCTCCATGCCCTTGCAGATAAGGCTGGTTAGGCTTATGGGTCTATATTTCCCAAGATCAGCTGATGGACTCCCTTTGTGCAAGGGAATTACTGTCAGTGTTTTTCACTCTGCTGGGACAAAGCCAGTACGTAGGCTGTGGTTGAAGAGAGTGCCAAGTAGTCAGCGCAAAGCTGCACTCACAAATGGCAATACTGATGTGCTGATGTAGTAATGCAACTTAAGAATACAGATATGCAGAGAAATATCTTGTGGAATGAAGTAAGGAAAGTATGCTTTGTGGGGCAGGGGTAGTAGAGGCAGCAGTATAGTCAAAGAGACAAATGGAAATTGACAGAAGACTGACTGCAAAAGGAGATGGTAATCAGAGATGCATAAGACAATGGACAAGGAGGTATGAGGCATGCATACATACATCAATCTCACACAGACATTAGTCTGAATTACTTGAACTTATAAAATCTGAAGCACACACAGGATAGGTGGGGTAGAGAAAAGTAATAGGTTTTACCATCCATGATTAGTCATAAATTACACACCTATTGAAGCTTGGAGGGATGTGAAACATGTAATTGTTTTCATTTCCACTCTATCATGTGATTCCTTTAGAAGGAGAGTCATAGCAACATTAAAACTGAAGAGTGTCTTGGAAGCTCTTAGCAGATGATTGTTATACATTCATAGAGTGAAAGGAGAAAAAATATACACCTTAAGGGATTTGACCACAGCAACATATACACTAGGTATTTACCAAACAGTGCAAAACATGGTGAGCCATAGAAGCATGCAATTGGAAGGATGTCAAGGGATGTCATACCATCTGAGTGCTACACATTAACAAATTGTAAACAAAATAAAGGGTAGTACATAAAGTAATCATTTAAAGAATAAAGCAGGACAGAGGTGGGGTAGGAAGTAAATAGTTTTTTGAGACAGGTGTCCATTCTTTATGAAGAAAAGCAAAAATTAAGAAGGAAGGTATAACAGGGTTAGGTTGGGTAAGAGAGAAAGACAGACATGACTGATTGGATATGGGTAGCACAATGAAGTAGAGGGAACACAATGGTGAAGGAGACATCATACAAAAAGAGAGAAGACAGTAGTGACTGGAGGATTGTAAAACCAGTAAGAGTGGGCATGGACACAAAAGGGAGGGGAACAAGATGTTCCGGGATAGGATTTGGTGCTCATAACTGCAGTCTCTGTCAGCTCATAGCCAGTGTGAGAATTCTTATCACCTTATGTACTGTCACCAGTACTAGACCTTAGCTCAGGAGATGGAGCCAGTGGTGGGCAAGAATGTGACTCAGTGAGCTACCAGAACATGCTCTGCATGTAGGTAATGCAAGCATACAAATTCTTGCCAACAATACATGCACTCTTTCTGATAGAAAATTAATGGGAGGAGAAATTTGAAGATGCAGTGGGTGTATGGAGTTCAAGATGCAATTTAATGTCTGAGAATGCTATACTTATACAAATAATCATTTTGCTCAGACAGCACATATTTCAGTCATAGCTGAAAATTAAAGGTCAAACTTCTAGTTTATATTGGGAAATATCTAGTAATTACTAATGACTATGAAAATGGCTGATATGCTGTAGTGATATTACTGAGACAGAAAAAAATACTGTAAATATTTATGATCAGAACACAATTGTGGTGTTGGTGGGAAATGAACCCAGAACACAACTGTGGTGTTGGGGGGAACTGAACCCACAAGCATCCTCATAATATGAGCATAGAAGACTCAACATCATGAACCTATACGTGGCACACTTTTTACATTGCACAGGCATACTGCTACCTTGTAACTATGCTATTAATGACAGATATGGCACTGGTGCATAAAAGTCATAATTTTTAAACTGTGCTGCGATTACTATTACAATCCATATATGTTTATTACAATATGTATATTCACCCCTGTACTTTCTTAAAAGAGTTTTATTCTTCCACTTTGCAGTTGCTTATACTTTTTAATCTCTTCATGTGCTACAGACATAAGAAGGACATAGTTTGCAAAATGTTATGGTGGCATACAGCAGCAGGTTATTTATTTATCTATAATAATTAATACATATGGTGCAGGGGAGGTGATGGTGCCTTAACATCTTCTTCCCATAGTCAACGGAGGTCGGTATTAAGACAAGTCATATCACTGTACTGAAATAGTGATGGCAGTGTTCTTTTGGCATGGGATTCCAGTAGTAAGAGCAATGGCCTTGCCTAAACTATTTCAGGCTTCAGCATTATACTGGGGCCCAGTATAACCCTTCTGCTGGAGCCTTCCATGTATTCCTTATGGAGGATGTCAAAAAACACTCTGACTCCTCATCACACAAACTCTGTACTCTAAAAAGAGCACAATAGTACTTTCTCCTTTTCCAGCCATGATGTCTCAGGGAAAATGGCAAATAATTGTTGCCCAAAACAGTTTTTGCATGCTCCATCTGCTGTGCAATGATGGTTATTGGTGTGCACTATATTTGTATAATGGATGGCACACTGAAAATATAGTCACTCTGTTATTATGGGTTCACAGGGACTTTAAGGTATGAAACAGAATACATGCTTTACAGTGACTCCATCTGAAGATGGATAAATATGGGAAGGCATTTCTTTTAGCTCTTAAATACGTAACTGACTACCCATGTATGCATGGAGCTTCTGGCAGGTGCTTAACTGTGTGCACTGCATTCTGTAGAAATCTGCATGGTGATTACCAGTTTTTCTCATTGTGCAAATTGAGTGATTCAGAAACAGTAATGGGAGGAGCCCTAATTCACATAATCATGGCGCCACAAGAGTTATAAGCATGATGAAAGGCCCAAAGCCTCATGACACTATGAATGAAAATATTAATAAAGGAGTCTGACTATCTCTAAGGCTGCTTTTGCTGAAGTTTTCATCTGACTGAGATATTTGCTTATATAAGGTAAGTGCTACTTATTATGAGTCCATTTGTTTGTACAATGGTAGCTTTTGATTCCTCTTTACTCTGATGCCTATAAAGGATGTCAATACTTTTAAATTTGTTAACCAAAACTGTCTCAATGGGTACTTTGCAAGTGTACTGAATGTAGTAAACTGCAAGTTGATAGATGGGAGATGACCCCCTAAGCTTATATCCTGAGTACTGATCAATACTGCTTTACTATGTGCATTATATTATATATGTCTTGCACATGTCAGTAGGCTCAACGTTAAAAGCAGTGCTATTGTAATTGTCATGTATTCTTCTTCAGTTGTACCTCTGTGCTTGTTTTGTAGGAAACATGTGGGGGTGGCACAGTGGATAATTTTGTTGCCTAACAGCAAGAGATTCCCTGGTTCTGTTTTGGCTGGGCTGCCTTCTGTGCAAAGTTTGCATGTCCTCCGCGTGTTTGCATGGGTTTCCTCCCACATTCCAAAGGCATGTAGTAGGTGGATTGGATACTCTAAATTGACCATAGGTGTAAGTGTATAGTGCAGAAGAATTACGGTGGCAGAGTTAGCCACCTGGCAGTATAAAAGCCTTGGCTCTAGATGATTATCACTGTTGAAGTGACAACCCAACCCCATGAGCAAAAATGGGATAAAGGGGTTGTGGGTGGATGGATGTGCTAAGTACACGTACATGCTGGCTTTTTGTCATCATCATTATCAATTCCATTTTTTTCTAATTTTTCTTAATGGGGTCAGGGTGTCAAGTCAACTCTTGCCATCTGTTTCTTGATTCACCTTCTTAAATACTCATGCCTGACTGTATCAGGTCTTCTCTCACAAAATCTATCCAAATCTTTGCTCTATCCCCTTTTTTCCACTTGCCTTCTTCCTGTCTGTCTCAAATCTTCTTGACCAGATTGTCTTCTGCTTTTCTGCACATGTGCACGAACACTGTAATCTGATGTCTCTGACCTTGTCTACAGTTGGATATCCTCATTCCTTTGACTGTCACACAGTGTGCATCCTTTCACTGGTCTCAGGCACCTCCTCCCAATGATCTATAACTTCATCAACTGCTCTGTCTTTACTGCCCAGGTTTCTGTACCATACAGCAGTGCTGGTCATACCATTGTTTTGTACACCTTACTTTTCAGCTTCTTTGGCATTCTTCTGTCATACACTACCCCAGAAAAATCTGTATCATTTCGCTGTAGCTCCTCTGATTCTAGCTTTGACCTCCTCATTCAGACTTCCCTTCTCCTCAACCACCCCTCACAGATACTTGAAGCTGTTAACATCTTCCACTACTTTCCCTTCTATCTGAGTTCTCAGCTTCTTCAGATTTCCCCCCATTTGCTGTTATTACAACTGACTTATCTGTGTTCATGTGCCTTCAGTTTTGCATTCCATTCCTCTGTCCTTTGTTGAAGTTCTTGCTCAGAGTCTGACTGCAATGCCACATCATTGGCATACAGCAACTTTTTGACCTGTCTCTAAGACCTTTTACTAATGTAGTCCATCACCAGTATGAACAGCAGTGGGCTCAATACTAAACCCTGATGTACACCCACTCCCACGGGAACCCCTCTGTAAGTCCAAATACTGTTAATACTTGAGTCACTCTGTCTTTATATGTAGCCTATACCAGTTCTTCCAATGTTTTTGGGACTTTGAACCATCACAAGACTGCCCAGATCAGCTTTCTTGGGACCTCGTCATATGCTTTCCCCAAGTCTAGGAATGCTCAATTGGACTCTTTCATCATCTCTTGCTTCTTCTCAACCATCTACTTCACAGCAAACATTAGGTCAGTTGTGATGCATCCTGATCAGAATCTGAACTGCTCATTACCCATCTTACTTTCTATTACTCTTTGTATTCATTTATCACTCACCCTCTCCTTTCATGCCATGTGAGAGGAGTTTGATACTTCTGTACTGCCCAAAGGTGTCAGTGTCCACTTTGTTCTTGTATGTTGATACTAGTATGCTTATTTTCCAGTCATCTGGAATATGTCTTTCTCTCCATACTTCTATGGAGCTAATTTTCCCCTGTCTCACCCAATGTCTTGATCAGATCTGGTGTGACCTCATCTGAACCTACTGCTTTCCCTGACTTCATTTTCCTCAGTGCTGTTCTTATTTCATCTATGGTGGACTCCTCTTCTTTCATTGTAGACCATATCTGGGGCAATACAGCTTCTGTGGAGTTTTCTTCACTCAGATGTTGCTGGGAGTGCTCCTTCCATCTGCCTTTGATGCCCTGTGGGGTAATGAGCATCTTATTGCTGGCATCACTAATGAAGGGTGCCAGACTATCTTCTTTATCTTTCTATCTTTGCCTTGCAACCCAAGAAAGTTTCTGTGTACCATTTACTGAATCACTTTCCAGAAGCTGGTAGAGTGCCTCTGATGCCTAGTTCTTTGCTATTACAACTCCTATCTTAGTTTCTTTGTTAGCCAACCGCCTGGTCTGTCTTTTCTTTCTTCCACTCTTTTTTGCATTTCTTCTTACTTTTGATGATTTTCTGGACTTCACTTAAAGTTTGTGGGCACACCTATCTGTCATGCACAAACAGCGCATACTATATGGTGTAGTAGGATAGGAGTAGTGTAAGTATTTGTAATGGTCATGCAGGAACAAGGCTGTTAATGCCATCGTTTGCCGTACAAACACAGATATGCCAAAAAAGGTTGCATTTGCTGGCCCATCAACATCTAAATGCAAGCCAAAATTCACTACAATTATACATCTAACCTTCCATGACCATGCCTGGGCTGAAACTATAAGCAATGTCAAGGCAGTGAGGAGTCAGGACCATAACTGTGACATAGTCCACCTCATGACTCTGGATATTATCCACACTGCCAACCACAGAGTAGATGTTGTGGCACAGGAACATAGGGAAACAGGTGGTGGTTTGTTTACCAAACAACCTTTTTCAGATATGGATGAGTTCTTTACCTTCCTTAAAGGCTGTACTACCTCCCTCTTCAGAGTCCAAATTTTGGCTGCAGATATTGGGACAGAACTGGACAGGGCCCAGAGGGTTTCATCTGGGAATGCCCCAGGTATGTAGTCCTATATCATTCTATCAATAACTGCAAGTCCTTCTACCCTCTTAGTCACTCTAAAGTTCATTAAATGTGTCTAATGTGATATATATGTACATCAGAGATCCAACAAACTTGACCATTTGCACAAGGCATAGTTAGCGGTGATAGTTTTTATCATGGTTATAGTCATAAAGATATCAGTTGCAAGTGTGTATGTGGTACTGGGTCATTCTTATAGTGGATATTTTTTACTTTGGTATATTCACAGGTGAGTCTTTATCTAGCACCAGTACTGTGGAACTGTCTCAATCTGATATTAGAGGATGTTAAGCTTCTGATGATGATGGTGGGATATGCTGGCTCAGTTAGGGGGTACAGAGTGTGTGTCTGACACAGGGAGTATGACCACCAAATCCCCTACACAGACCATTCAGACTGCCTGCAGGTACTCATGATACACAGACATCTGAGAGACAAAAGGGTGATGGGACTATTATAGATCAGGACAGTGACATAACCACCAAGGCCCACACAGGGGGAAATTAATGGTGCTCCCCTGAGACATGGTTACTTTCTTCCCCCACAGGTTGGTGTGTCAATCTGGGTGCATGTGTAAGGTCATCATGAAAGTATGGGCTAGTACTACCACAGCTATGACTGGGATAGAGAGGGTGATGTAGGATGTGCATGCTGACCTAGGGAGTGCATGTCCCATATGTGTGATTCCTTAAACTGACTTTATTACATGGGACCATGCAATATCTTCTCTGGATCATCTGGCAGGGGCAAGGGGCTGTCCTCACAGCTGGTCATCTGTCTGTTACATCCATAAATTTTAGCCAACATTGTTCCACTGTATTTGGCATTCATCAGACCTAGCACTGAGTACAGCGCCCCACCTTTGGTATGCACCTAACCAGGCACATTCAACAATTGGAACATCTACAGAGCTTCTTCACTAACAGGATACAGGCCATAAATAGCATGTCCAGTGCAGACTACCTCAAAGCCATATCCCTGTATTCTGTATCCTACAGGCTGTTGAGGGGGGAGATCTATGCCTGGTATACAAGGCATCTTTGGACCATAGTTTGATGAACCTCCTGCATATCTGGAAAACAAATAGCACTAGAAATAACTCATCTAAAGACTTAAACCTTGCCTGTAATACTGATAGGACCTGCAGGGCAGACAGGTATGTATCCCAGAGACTAGTCCTTGTCTAGAACAGGCTACCCATGCACACAAAGCAGTGTTCTTCCCTAACCTAATTCAAGCTTAACTTGGACAACTTGACAGGAAACCGGAAATTCACCCCTGGTTTGGCACCCATGTCTCCAATGGATGCAGGCAGTATGTAAATTGTTCATCTCACAGGTGCCTGCTTGTAAATCTTTCATCTCTGAAGTTCTTGATTACACTGCCAAGGGTGCCAGAATTTGTCAGATTTGGGATAGATAACAAGGCTTAAAAAGACCCCAGTGGTTGTTAGCCTAGTACACACCTATGAACCTATGGCTGTAGATGTGACTTTTCCCTCCTGCAGTACTAGCACTTGCACAGCTACATCTGTTGTGGAAGTAGCTACTCCCAGGAGAGGACATGGCTGTGGTTGTGGCTGTCGGCAGTCTCCTAGCAGACATCAGTTGTGGTGACAGAGCACACCAGCATCTAGCCAGGGCCATGGTCCAGCCAGTGCAACTCCTGGCAGAGCCTGCTGTCATGGGTGGGGGTTTGCAAAGGGAGCTAAACCTTATGTCATACTCTCTCTGGACATGTACAGTAGGCCAAGCCACAGTGTTGCGTCAGCTGTTGAGACTCTGTCCTTACAGACACACACTCACCACCACAGCCCTCAACACATCACACATATCAATTAAACTTGCCCCTTCTTGCCATTATCCCACCCACCATTCAGGTTCTAACACTTCCCATACAAGCACATTTTCTTTTTATACTCATCATCCATCATATTCATATGCCTCCCTGAGACTGACATGCACTCCTGTACTCCTGTCTCCACATGTGCAAATGATATCTGTGTTCAACCCTTTGTACCTTGTTACTTCGATTGCCTATGTCTGATGCACAGCCTGGTGTTTCTTACTTTAGTGTTTTTGCTTGCATCATTTTGCTGTAGTGTATCTGCTTAAGTTACATTGTAAAGCTAAGTGCCATCTGCTGCCTCTTTTGCTAGTATGACATCATACTGTGCCCACCTCCATCTGGCATGAACATCCACTACTGCTGGCTCCTCCTCTGACTCTTTGTTTGTCCCAGCTTCATCTGCCTATTTAGCTGTAGCTTCCTCTATGTTTTTCCTTCAAAAATACAATTGTAAACAAAAGCCACCATCTGCCTTTCTTTGTGTGTAATTAGCCCAGGCCTTTTGAGTGTCCTCTCTTTTTTGGGTTTGTGTTCGCACATCAGATAGGAATTACAATGAACATCTTTTAATTGAACATTGAACAGCAAAATGATAAATTACTGAATAGGCTTAACATTGTAAAATAATTTTGTTCAAAGCTGCAGTGGGGGTGCTGCGGTAGCGTTGTCGCCTCAGTAAGACGTTGACCTGTTCTATTCTCAGCTAGAGCATCTTCTGTGTGGAGGCATGCATGAATGGGTGTACCTTCGTTGAAGGTTGTGCATCAGGGCTGGCAACTTGGCACATAAAAATCTACTGCCAATCATTAGCGGACTGGAGTTCCGCTGTGGCGACCCCTAACCGGGAAAAGCCGAAAGACGCAACAACATCATCTGGTTAGGTTTTCTGATTCGCACGTACCCTGCTTGTGGCTGCTCATCATGTGGATTCACTTAGCATAACATGGCAATGTTTTCTGAATCCAATATATCCTATGCTTTGGGAAGAATACTATAAATCTGATTTTAAAGCTGAGGTGATATATTCAAAATGGACAAGCTCATGAGGCACCCAAGAGAACTTACAGATAAGAACCTTAGCTTTGATCAACATGTCTCAAAAGTGTGAAGAATGCATCTTGGATAGCTTATGTAATATTAAATGGAATAATATGATAATCCAGAGAGGGGTGATATGTTTGTATCTGGTGCAATTAAAAAAAAAGTAAAAGATTTCTCACAAAAAATGGAGTTATAAAATATAAGTTATGCAGACATATTAAGTGAGATCTCACAGTTCAGTGTTGTACAGTCCCTGAACTAGTCATCTGTCTCTGGTCTTCATGGCACCATTAGATCCTATTCATTTTAGGATACAATGCCTGATATATGCAGTCCATTGGGGCTGCAAAAGGTCAGTTATTCTGCTAGATATTAAATATAAACAATATGAAAAGAAAAGAACAGCTTGTATACACAAACATTATAGATATGGCCACGCACTAGAGAAACACACTGGTTCAGTGGCTGGGGTGTGATTTATGAAAAAACAGTCAAAATATAAATATGATTTTCATATATTTGGCCAGGCCACTAAACTCACAAAAATTTCACCAGAAAACAGTTCCAGTACAATTAGTACTGTAGGTTTATTACTTTCCGTTAATGCACTTAAGGATGAACATGAATGCTTATATTAAGGGATAGCAGTAAACCCGGTGTGATGATTCATTTGACATTGCTTCGGACTTCCACTTTCAGTTCATTGCTACTACCTTGAGCTTATTGCTGCCCATTAAGCAGAGAACTGACTCGATCAAATCACTGGCAGTAATAATTTTAAAAATATAAGCAGCAGTTAATTAACCATAAGAAAAATTTAGTGTCACCACACTGCATCATTGATTGTCTGAGAGGCCATCAGTGCACAGCTTTATATATTAACTGAGAAATTCTAATGCAATTAAAATTATATACATTGGTAAAAGTAAAACATACAAATAGTTAAAGAATATGGTCTCAGCAACCTATCAGTAGCTGTTTGGCTGAGGTATGGTTTATTTTTCTCTAACTCGTATTATTAGTTATCAGCTGAAACACAACCTTTGAATGTCATGGAAACAGTGTGCTTATACCAGCAACATTAAATATGGTAGGATTTGAATGTATGAACAATCTGCAATAACTTATCAGAAAACAAAGAACAGTGCATACAAGAAAATGCCTGTGCAAATATGTTTTGAGTTGTTCAACTCAACCAGCTCAGTCTTGATAGAATCAAAAGCAAGGTAGTTAATCTGCATAAAAACTTTCTGCTTGGTAACACAATGCAATACAATGAAAACATGTTTATCAATGTATTTTTGTGCAAAATGACAGTGTAAAATAAGTACTAAGAAATTACTATGAAACATTATTCATTTTATACAGCAATCTTTTATTTCCTGATGATTAGCAAATTATGAGTGCACGGTTTTATAATTTTCAGCTATGACCTGGACAGTCATGCAAAAGTGTGTGTGTGTTTGTGTGTGTGTGTGTGTGTGTGTGTGTGTGTGTGTGTGTGTGTGTGTGTGTGTGTGTGTGTCTTCACTGTATGTGACTATGAAAACTCAGAGATTAAAGCCATCACTTCAAAGATATTTTTTGATGCAATAAATCTGATAGAAACTGCTGCAGTTTCTCTTTTGCCCAGTAAGACATATGAGAATTGGAAGGTTCCTTGTTTATTGCAGAATTTTCCTTCTGCCCTTTTTCCATGTTATTTGTGCTGGTTGAACATTAGTAAGAAATATTATTTACAAATAACATATCAGAAACATATAGCAGGATATTATGAATAACCTGTAAATTAAGGGTGGCTGATGATTTCAAAGCACCATTTCCTTTTACTTGCTCATGGCCTTTAAGTGCCATCCTTGGATTGGAACATTGAGAATTAAGGTGCAATTACATGAAATGTATACTAACTCCAAAATCATTGCATTTTAAGGTATTCACTCTTCTCTGAGATACATGAATATCTGAGTTAGTTTATATAACTAGCAGGGTGCAACGTGAGATTGAGGAGGGGTTGCATAAGAAGGATGGACAAATCAAATGAACACGATTATGATTTTATAGAAGTAACTTGTCATATACAGCTGTCCCTGCTCACCAGCTATCTTTGAGCAGTTGTTTTGTCTACTTTCCTGACATATACACTGTATCTCCAACAGATGTTCAGTCAAGGATATGAACCTGGTTCTTTATACATTTGTTAACTAGGTAAAAGAATGAGTCTGTCTACACCCCTTTCAGTCATAGTCCAGGCCTCAAGGGCTATCTTACATGAAATACACATACAGACACTTTAGAGTAGATAGTGAGAGGTGGAAGGACAATGGACTACATACAGAAATAATACATGCAGTTGAGGTAAGAACATGCAAATCTTCAAGTAGTCAGTGACTGCATGTGCTACCTACTCATTATAAAAAAACAATTATAAGCATAGCTTAGTAAAAACAGGTGATTAGCCACATTGTGTCTGATTTGGTTTTATGTATCTCTGTAGGACACTGCAATATTTTCATGGATACATATGGCTCAGCTAGGAGCCAAAATATATGTTCATATAAAAGCATTTAATTTAACTAACACACTTCCAGTGTGCTCCTTTCTTCAGAACTTTAGCACTTTAAAAAATAAGTATTTGCTTTTAAAGATCCAACCTAAGTGCATAAAAATAAGTATTATTAGGCTCTGGATACACACAAACACACACACACGCACGTTCATCTAGTTATTATATTACATACATATCTATAAATATCTGTATCATATATACAGTAAATGTCTGCCATCCAAATTGCTGACAATCCATTTGGTTGACAAGCTTGCATTGGTATAAAAATGAGTAGCTGCACACGTGTAATTACACATAGTGTAGGTTTATTGGATTGTTCATGAAAATGAATGTTTGAATGAATAGGTGGTTGCTGTGACAATTTGCAATTGTGTGTTATAGTGAATAGTGTGCATGTGCAAGCGTCAGGGTTAGTGTTAGGTAAGGGGGACAGAGTTAGTGATGTGCCCATTGTATCCTTTTGTCCTATGCAATGGTATTGTTAGAGAAAGGGTTTTTAGTAACATAATGACAGGATTAGTGCACATTACATTACTAGAACCCATTAACCTAACAGGACCACTATTCATAGTATGCTTCATCTGACATTTGTAGCTGGGGTTTACTGATACTGGGAGATAATTTGTCACTGTTTTGTGATTTGCTCATTTTGTATGTCACAAATTTGTACAGTTACTCATTTTTGTTCTCACGTTTGTGTGTCACACATTTTTGTTGTCAGCCAATCATGATAACATTGTTAATATACAGTGGATATAAAAAGTTTGCACACCCCTGTTAAAATGCCAGGTTTTGTGATATAAAAAAATGTGTCCACAATAAATCATTTCAAAACTTTTCCCAGCTTTAATGTGACCTATTACCTGTGTGATTCAATTGAAAAACAAAAAAAAATTGTTAGGGGAAAAAATATAAAAAATCAAAAATGTACAATAAGCTGGTTGCATAAGTGTGCACACCCTTAAACTAATACTTTTTTGAAACACATTTTGATTTAATTACAGCACTCAGTCTTCATGGATAGGAGTCTATCAGCATGGCACATATTGACTTGGCAATATTTGCCCACTCTTCCTTACAAAAGCTCTCCAAATCTGTCAGATTGCGAGGGCATCTCTTGTGCACAACCCTCTTCAGGTCACCCCACAGATTTTCTATTAGATTTAGGTCTGGACTCTGGCTGAGCTATTGCAAAACTTTAATTTCTTCTGGTGAAGGCATTCTTTTGTTGATTTGGATGTATGCTTGGGGTCATTGCCGTGTTGAAAGGTGAAATTCCTCTTCATCTTCAGCTTTCTAGCAGACACCTGAAGGTTTTGTGCCAAAAGAGACTGGTATTTTGGATTGTTCATAATTCCCTCCACCTTGAGTAAAGTCCCAGTTCCAGCTGAAGAAAAGCAACCCCAAAGCATGATACTGCCACCGGCATGCTTCACCACGGGGATGGTGTTCTTTTTGCGATGTGACGTGTTGTTTTTGCGCCAAGCGTACCTTTTGGAATTGTGGCCAAAAAGTTCAACCTTGGTCTCATCAGACCATGACACATTTTCCCACATGATTTTGGAAGTATTGCTTTGCACATTTTAGCTGGGCCTGGATGTTTTTCTGTGTATGAAAAGGCTTCTGTCTTGCAAATCTATCACATAGCCCAGACATACGGAGAATACGAGAGATTGTTGTCACATGTAATACACAACCAGTACTTGCCAGAAATTCCTGCAGCTCCTTCAGTGTTTTTGTAGGTCTTATGGTAGCCTCCCTGACCAGTTTTCATCTTGTCTTTTCATCAGTTTTGGAGGGATGTCCAGTTCTTTGCAATGTCACTGTTGTCCCATATTTTTTCCACTTTTTGTTGACTATCTTCACTGTGTACTATGGTATATCCAAAGCTGTAGTAATTTTTTGTACCCTTCTCCTGACTGATACCTTTCAACAATGAAATCCCTTTGATGCTTTGTAAGCTCTCTGTGAACCATGGCTTTTGCTGTAGCAGGCAACTGAGTAAATGTCAGGAAAATCCTACTAGGACAGCTGAACTTTATTTGGGGTTAATCAGAGTGTCTTTAATTGATGGCAGGTGTGTACCCAAGAAGACTGAATGCTGTAATTAAGTCAAAAGGTGCTTCAGAAAAAAATTAGTTTAAGAGTCTGCACACTTATGCAACCAGCTTATTGTATGTTTTTTTTTATATTTTTCCCCTAACAGATTTGTTTGTTGTTCAATTAAATTGTACAGGTTAAGGTCACATTATAGTTGGGAAAACATTTGAAATGATTTATTGTGGTCTCATTTTTTTATATCAAGAAAACTTGACATTTTAACAGGGGTGTGTAAACTTTTTATATCCACTATATTTATGTATATATATATATATATATATATATATATATATATATATATATATATATATATATATATATATATATATATATATATATATATATATATATGATTATAAGACATTCTGTTGATGTGCACAAGCATTAAAATGTAGTTGATTAATGCCATAACATCAACAGCATATTTACTTAAAAAACAAAACCGTCAAACCACCAAGCAAATGCAAGAATAAAACAAATAATTTCCTTTTGCAGTCACATATTTAAACCCTAGCACCATCTTCTGACACAGTTTTTCTGAACAGTGGTACTATTAGATCCCTTCAGACATCAAGCAAGGTAATGCCTCACAACAAATACAAGTCAAAGTAACACACTATAAAAAATAATGGCTTGGAGTGATAAACCCCTTAAGCAAGGTATAAACAAGACAAGTGAGCTTGTAATTAGCATAATGGAGAAGATCTACTTGCAATGCATTTATGATATGTCTATGGCTAATGTAATACAACTGAATCTGCCAATGGCTTTTATTGTGTTGCATTATATCAGTAGAAGGGAAATGGAAGAGCATCCACCCCATACAAAGTTTTGAAATGTTTGGAGTGATTCAAAAATCCAACAACTGGCTTAGCATAGAGACAGTTTATTTTTCTTGGTAGGTGCAGCAGGCATTGAAATAGTTTAAAACGTGAAATATTTATCTTAGCCACAAACTATCACTCAAATATTGTTGACTGAACTAAGTGGAGTGCTTTAGTGAAACAGTTTTTGTTTAACATATTGTATTTTAAAGTAAGTTTGCCATTGTCAAAGTTCATATGATATATTTTGGGTAAGTGAGAACAGCCTCATGTATTCAGGGAAGTGAGGGGTATAGTGAGCACAGCCTCATGCACAGAGGGATGTGAGAGTCTTTCTTCCCTCACAAGAATTGCAACAAAAAGTTTTGCTGAAGCATCTTTCATTCAGCCAGAACAGTGTTTGCCTAATAGGTGATTGTTGAGCTGGCCATTATTAATTTAAGAAGGCAGTTGTGGGAGTGCATAGAATTGTTCAGACCAGAATAATGTGGAGAGATGTGGTATTGCTTATACACATAATGGCACAAGTCTTTCTCATCTCCATCCTGCCCAATATGACACCACACTTATACTGGAGGAACTGCAATACTTACGAGTACTACTCCCTCATTTCCCCATAATATGACAATATGCTAAGCAAAAAGCTGTTTTTGCAAGTCATAGGTTTCTTCAAGTTTGCATCTTGTGAGAATGAACTATTTTAGGTAGTGGTGGATGCTACATGGTGAAAGTGTTAAGTTCCATGTTGCAATGTGCTGAAACAGGTTGTGCAGCAAAGGGATATATATCAGTCCTGGCAAAGGTTATTGACTGGATAAGTGTACTGTGCATGGGCAATGTTACACTTTATGGTGAATTTGCAGCAGCCAAATGTGCTGTATGGCTGGAAATGTTATCCTGAAAGATACACTGCACTGCAGCACATGGTCTTTAGGCTATAATACTATGTGATGGTGTCTGCCTGGGCTGGAGGATATTACAATCTGAGGTTGATTTTAGTGGTGCTACCTGGAGGGAGGTTATATTCTAAAATGCACTGCGTTTGAGCTGGTGTGTTGTGGTTGAGGGATATTACACTTTGTGATAGAATTTTTCTGAGTTATGTATGCCAGGGTGAGGGGTTGTTACATTGTGAGGCATACTGTACAGAAGATTTTGTATGCTAGAGAAAGGGGATATTATGTCATGTGAGAGAGAGTACATGAAGAGGTGTTCTGAAGAAGAACTTTACTGTCTGTCAATGTATCTGCTGGGTGTGTGAAGGGAAATGTGGTATAACGTACACAAGATGATTGTGCACACCTTGCACCCACAGGTCTGGAATGTGCATCTCTCCCAGTGATAGTAATTGCTATGTACAGCAGGGCCATACAGTACATTGCCTAGAGATGAACTTGAACAGGAATGGTTTGGTATGGCGACTTCTTTTTCATTAACACTGGATAAAGCTTCATGTGCTTCTTTATTACAGTGATGTTGGTAAGTAAATTACTAAATTAACTGCTTAACAGATTCTAAAGCTGTACCCTTAACTTAGATACTTCCTTCATAAATTTTAAGTTGTATTTATGTTACCTTCCTTTTGTTATTCTAAGCTACATGCATATCTTCAGTAATTCTTCACAATAGCACTTTTCATTAAACATTTTCATATTTGCTTATATTAGTTACTATGGCTTCATAGCTAGCATTTATTACACCGCTGCCATCAGGACATTAATATTGTAATAATATCTGCCAAGGTTGAGAGTTATGATGCATTTTAATCCTGACTGACAAGGTTTGATCTGAAGGTTGAAAACTGACTGATCAGAAGTTCAGATCAAAAGGGATTAAGTCCACCATAACTACCTCCCCATGTCAGGTGTTATTGATAATTCGACCACTCAGACACTCTCAAATTGATGTTTTCTTTTTCTTTTCACAATATGAGATCACTGAGCTTGTTCAACTGCATATGTCTGTAATAATTGCAAAATATGGAAGCAGGGCAGCCTAGGTGGTGCAGCAGTTATCGTTGTTGCCTCACAGCAAGAGGTTCTTCAGTTCGATCCTCAGCTGGGATGCCTTCTCTGCAGAGTCTGCATGTCCTCCCTGTGGTCGTGTGGGTTTCCTCTGGTTTCATCCCAAAGACATGATGTACATGGATTGGACACTATAAATTGGCCCTAGACATGAGTGCCTTCTGTGGAAGGTTGGGTGCAAGGCTGGCAACTCAACACCATAAAACGCCACTGCCAATCATGAGCAGACAGGTGATCCAGTGTGGTGACCCACAACTGGGAAAAGCAAGAAGAATTGCAAAATATAGAAATGCAAGATTCGCAGCTATAATTAACTGGCTTTCATAGAAGGAGTTTACAACTTACTTTCAGCTTCCCTGAATCTTCTTAAATACAAATTGAACAGGATTTCATCTGTTTGAGTTCATCTTAAGAAGGTTGAGATAAGTGCTGTTTTCAATAGAAAATCACTACCAGTAAAGTTTCTTAGTGTGCACCAGAAGTAATTCATTTCTTTTATATTTCCCTTTTCTTCATGTTGCTACAAATAAGTTCTGGGGTGTAGGAAACTTGCTAACCCAAAGAGGGTTTGACTCACAGTAACTAAAAATTCCATATTACATCCCCTGAAGTTGTTCCCCCATTACAATATAACATTTATGCTTTACTGGTTGCACTATTTGGGGAGACGTAATATGGAATTTTGTAGTAGTGATTTGTTAGCCAGGTATGTGAACTTTTACAAGGACCCTTTTCAACCATGACCCATGCCAAATGACAGTCATGGCTATATCCACAAGAACTGAAGAACATAACAAGAATTATGAAATATTACATGTAGTGATACCCTACAATTTATTAATTTAGCTGTAAGTTTCTGGTCTTTTGCAAAAATTGTAGTTTCTTGGAATTGCCAATTGCATTGTAGCTGTAATTGTTACACTGCACCAGTTGAAATGAATCTTCCCAGAAACTGTTTGGAGGACTGGGTTTACTGTAGGTTGTTAACCAGTTGGTCTTTAGTGGTACCCTACCCAAGTTAAGTTGTAAATGTGGCACTCTCTATAACTAGAACTAAACCACAGCAATGTGGTCTGCATTCTGCGTGTTTGATGGGTTGGATGTGAGCACAACACTGAGACTTAGATTTGCATACTATGCATCTTTCTACCTGACACTTTCTTTCTTACTTTCTTACATAGTGATGCTTGTGAGCTTCATGCAAGTTGGTCTGGAAATACTGACCTATGTAAATTTGTATTTCTGTAGAAGCAATATCTTTACCACTTATTTTAATTAGGGGATGTACAGTGCATTACTAAGTAAGATAATCTCTATGTATGCCCCTAGTTATTATATGTGTTCACTTTGTTTTACATGTTTACTGGGGCAGTCCTAGTTTCTGCACATATTCTCCCGGATTCTCTAATCCTCCGTGTAAGACTAAATAAGTCTTACACGGAAACTGCAGTTGAACGGTATGACGTCAGTGTGCCATGTATATTTATGAGGGCACGCTGACTCATCCACAAGTCTAACATGGACCGTGCAGGAAAGCAGGGGGCGTGTCCAACTGCCGAGTAGTGCAAAGGTCCATGCCCCTGCAAGAGTCAGAGTTGTGAAACGTCAGCACACGAGCGAGTCCGCTCAAATGTCAACAAGAACAACACTACACATCCCCACATATTAAAGCCCATTAAAATTGTAAAATGTAGAATTTTAATTTGTTTTTATAATTCCCGATATAGCTGCCCGTATTTGCGCTTGTTTGCGCGGGTGTGACCATTGCTTAGCCACAGTTAGCAATTGTGACATCGAAGAGCATATAAGAACTACTTATGCAAATTAAGCCAACTAGCAATAGCATAGTGGTAGAGACTTCACCCAAAGAGGAGACAGTCACAGTTCGAGTCCTACCACACCCCTTTCCATTTCATGTTTGAAAGTAGTATATGAAATAATTCCTGACATATAAAATTAAGATTTTTTTAAAATGCATTGAAATGGCCTATGTGTCAGTGAACAGTATATTATTTACATATAAGAAGGAACCTGACATCTAATTGCTTCTAGCTAAGCAGCGCTCTACCAAGGGCAATTAAGTTGCCCATAGCTAAGCAGTGTTTTACCAAGGGCAATTAAGTTGCCCATAGCTAAGCAGCGCTTTACCTAACGCAGTAGGTTTGTGCAGAGCTACACACCGTGCTAACCAGCGCACTGCAGGGCAACGTGGATTAATGCAGAGCAACATGGAGTAAAATTGGCTAAACACAGCCACACACCCAGCCTGTCTGGACAGTTGTACACTAAAAAGCAATGGCAAGGTTCGAACCTGGGACACTATGCACAATAGTCAAAGCACTGAACCAGTGAGCCATAACAGATTAGGATAAATATGCACTGTTAGCATACATATAGTAATAAATGGCAGATTAACCATTGCTAAGCAGGTCTGCAGTCAGCCGAGAAATTTCATAAATGGCCAATCAGCAAAAAGTGCGGGAAATTTGGCATATATAATCTCCATAGGCAGGAATACTCACCATAACTGATTGTAGCTGTCTACAACCTTTTTTGAAAAGAAGGAAGTTAGGTAAAGCTGTGAATAAATAAAATTAAATACGAAATAATATATATAATATAGTTTATTATTTTTTGAACAGTCACTTTTGCTTGTTTTTAACTGTTGTTTTATCTATGTTTCATAATGGATGTTTTTATAGTAGAAGCTTCATGAATATTTTATTGTTTAATTAATTGGTTTGAACAACACCCTGTTGTTAATTGTTGAAGCTATTTAATGACTGTGTGATGTGTATGCTGCTACAGTCTGAGGAAGCCATTCTGGTGAAAGTGCTTACTACTGCATGCAATAAAGAAGGTTTTTTATCGTTTTGGACGTCGTGGACTGCTTTCTGGTTTTGCTTTTTATTTGCCATTGCTGCTTAGTACTACTTGCTGGTGTCTGCAGAGGAATGCAGTATTTTTGTGACTTTGCGAACAAGCAGAGTCAAAATACATGGTTTGGCTCCTTGTCCACCATCATGAGGCAAGACTCCTGCAGGGCCAGTTCCAAGGAGCACAGTACAAGCAGAGGCTTGGAACCAGTTAGTTCATGACCTCACCAGTGCCACAGACATCCCTCAGACTGGTGAGAAGGTCCGTCACCACCATGCAGACCTGAAGAGACGGAAGCAAGACCTACTGAACCGATGGATACAGGAGGCCCGTGACATGCAGGATGCCCCACAACTGAGTAGGTAGCCATGGAATGAAGTATGTTGGAATGGTAATTTAGTCTATATAATGGATAGGAATGTCTCAATATCCCTTCATGTACTCCACAGCTGCAGGTGACCATGCTACGAATCAGCAAGCCTATGCAGATAGGCTGCTAAGGCTGCGCCACCAGGCAGGTTAGTAATTCTTCTGCATGTATTGTTAGTTAAAATAGGTGAGAGAGCATGGAAAAAAGTGTTGTATCTCCATAATAAAGGCATAAAATGCCCTGAATAATGTCTCTGCATGTACTGTTACATAAAATAAGTCAGAAATGAAGGAAAAGAGTGTATTAACCCATTAATAAAGGTAAAAGAAGTCCAGAATAAATATCTCTGCATGTACTGTTATATAACATAAGTGAGTGAGCCTGATAAAGAGTGTTGTAACCTATTAATAAAGGTTTAATATGTCTTGAATAAGTCTGCTGCATGCACTGTAATATCAAATAAATGAAAGAGCCTGAAGAAATGTGTGTAATGTAATTAATAAAGGTATAATACTTGGAGTGTGTGTGTATCACTTACTTTGAAATGTAGTTGTACCATTGCATTATATAAATAGTATTGTTGTATTAAGTGCTGTCAACCCACAGTTGGGCAGTCCCATATAAAGTGGATGAAGGAAGTGCCAGTAGTTGTGAAGCATATATACAGTCCTCAACAGTTGCCTATTGGCTGGCATGCATAGGTTAATCTGGCACATGCGTAGCTTGTTTATGTGTTCCCCAGACATGTGAGTGTGCTACCCGAAATGTAGGGTTCTGTAGAAATATAACTGAAAATGTCACATGAACACATCCAGATATGCAGATATATAAATATAAATAAAATATATAAGTATGTAGCAGTAACATCTGCATCTTGGCCAGTTAGTATGTCAGCTATAGGTCAGGTATATAATGAACTAGCTAAACCCATTACACAACTAATGCATGTTGCCTAGGGTAATAGATACATGTAGGGGATGTACACCTGCAGTCAATAGGAATGCAGTGTAGAGTAAAAGTACTTATAAGATGTTAATGGAGGTATATTTTTACACCCTACTGTATGTGCATACACAATGCAATTCCACACCTCAATGGGTATGTCTAATCTCAAAATATTTGTTGGGACATATGTCCTACTGTTCTATAAATATATGCATGTATGTTGATGCATGTGCCCTGTTCAAACACCACAATCTTGGTGGCCTGTTGCCACCAATCATCCCTGCATGCTGTTGGAATGTCCACTGTCATTCAATATATGCATGTGTTATGCTTGCTGTTCAACTGTTGGAACCCTGGGGTGTTGGGTTAATGCGAATATTACTGCATGCTGTTACAACTAATTTGGAATGCTGTTGTCTAACTTGTAATTAAACAGACCTAAACACAGAACATACGGGAAGGCCGGTTCCAGCAGACCCACCTGTCCCTCCTCAGCTGGCGATTGCACCTGGTACCAGCAGGTCCGGTGCACAGCCCGGGCTCCCTCCTTCGTTGGTCCTGTGCCACCTTAGGGTGGAAGTGCTGTAGGGGATGGGGCTTGTCCCCCCATGCAAGCGTGGGCGGAGGAGGGCCACCTGTCACCCTTCGAAGGGTCCGGGCTGTGGTGCGTAGGGAGATCCAGTGTTCAGTCACTGATCCCCTACTCCAGCTCGAGGCGAGAGTGGTGCGACTCACCGGTGAGCCTGCCCCTCCTATGCAGCCCCCAGCACAGCCACCCCCGGGGCTGTGAAGGTGGAGTGGTGACTGCCCATGGGTGGGGATCTCAGTTCCACTGTTACCATCTGTGGGCTCATGGGCTTGCGATTTCCAAACATCCCTCCCCATCAATTGTGTTCACCCACCCCATGTGTCATATTCTGCCCCTGTATGCGTCTTGTTTGTCTTGTCTGTTTACCTCCCCAACCTACCTCCCCAAATATACCTACTTCCTCTACCTCACATTCCACTCTCACCTGAAAAAAAAATAAAAAAAAAGGGCAATCTGTTCCCACAAAAAAAATGCGCCCCATACATAGCTGCCCATTTCGCACACGTCTGCTGGACATGTACTCCGATAATTATAATTGGCAGTACAACATACTCTAGGGCCCTACACCCCGTCAGCTCACTAAACAGCACATGCTGGAGGGATAGATTCCTATCTCAGGGAAATGCCATAGTCTGGAATAAACCACCTATCAATAGCAAACAAGGCTCCTCAGTTGCAGTTGTTGATAGTTTGGGAGATAGGTAATACACCCCGGGAATCACCTCTGTGGTTCAGGTTGACAGGGGCAAGTGAAATCAAATCACATGTATGTCAAAGGGCAGGTTAGCATATGACTAGGCTGCTCTAGGCCCTAGGGCCAATAGCATGTAACCTACCTATGACACAATGCACACACACATGTACTCAGTGCAATACCTACTATGTGAGGTTGAATGAGTGTGATGTTGAATGTGTGCAAGGTCTGCAAAGATGTGATAGCATGGTGTGAAGTTGTTTCTGTCATGGTAGTTTGTGTCCTAGCTGTGAGGCCAGCAAAACATGTGTCAGTTATTGCTATGCAGACATAGTAGCATGGCATACGTTGTGACGTACTTCCTTATTGATGACTCTGGTGTCACGTTGTAGGCTAAAGCAATGCATGTATGCTTAGGTAGTGGTACTGCTGGTGAATCCAACTCCCATATGAACTGTAGTACTACCTGCAGCTGTAGGCCTAAACAGCACAGTATGGTGTATGTTCACAGTGCTTGGAAACACTGTCTTGTGTGTTTCCTGTAGTCTGCACAGATTACACACCTCACGCATAAGGTTTTGTAAGTAGTGGCACACAGTACTGTATGGTACACAGGTAAAGATCATCTGGGTCGGCATACATTTGTGTGTTGTATGTATGTCTGATGAGTGTGTAATGATGCCAGTACCATGCCCACAATCATATGTGTGTTACAGGGTATGCGTGTGTATCTAGCAACACGTATTCTCTTTTACAGTAGTATGCCACCTATATTACCAACTGTGCACATATGTTAGGCAGGGGTATGGCATAAACGACTAGGGTGGTTTACTGGTAATACTGTAACTGTACTTTACATTCATTGCAATGGATGACATCTTTCTTCATGCATTAGCTTGATATATACCCCCATGGCGAGGTTATGCAGTGTGTCACAAACAGTGTGCCGAATACTGGTGTATACTGGTGTGATATATAGAGTGTGGCAGGCACTATCAGCCAGTTGCGGCCTGAGTAATGATATGTGGTATTGAACGTGTGTATCCTCTGACAGACAAACAGATGCTATATATATATATATATATATGGCAGTTCAGTGATATCAGTACTTTAGAATGTTAAGTGTGCCACATGACTTGCTCACACATATCATTTAATTGTCTTCCAAGGTAATGGCTCATCAATGCAACCCATCGTATACAGCAGCGGAGGAACAGGAAATCCACCACAGCCTGGTGCAGCACTACTCCCTGCTGTTTTCCAGGACCAGCCAGCACCAGCATGAGTGGACTGCACTGTGGCAAGATCTTGTTCGTCAGGTAAATGACATAGGCATGCATAACTGGACAAATAAACAGGTACGCCATCACTGCAGTGATTTACTTAGACAAGTCTGGCGGCGTGCTTCTGATATTCATAGACAACAGCTTGCCACAGGTGGTGGGATGGCCATTCATCCCCCCTCACCAGATTGGAGGAGCTGCTCCTAAGCGTGGTGGCTCCTGCTCAACAACAGCAACAGACATGTGTTATCATGGAGGCCGGAGCCACCCAGCATGTTGACATGGAGCGTGCAGGTAACATGCCGCATCTGTACACTACTGTTACCTGTATTGTTAGATTATGCATATGTGAGATGTGTCATGTGTGTTTAGCAGTTGTGCTGCCTAGTGTTGTGCAATACTGATATTTGGAATATTATCTGTACACCTGTGATTGTCGACTGTTGTTCTACTGTAGTTTACCAAACTTACAGTAGCAATGCCACAGTTGTAGCCACTGACAAACTGTCTCATATTCTTGCAGGTCCCTCTGGTGTGACAGCAGGGCAGATGATCCATGCTGGTGAGTGTGTTATAACTGTAATATTGGTAATGAAATGTGCATGTCATATGTGAGGTGTAGGCCATGTACACGTAACACACCTACACATAATGCATGCTGTGCATGTTTGCTGTGAGACATTGCACATCTCAGTAATGTCAGTAGCTGCCTCAATCACATGAAATACACAGAGTATCAGACACAATTGTGGCGACACCGTACTGCACATTGGATATGCATAGTTGATACACATGTACACAACATAACATGTTTGTCATATGCAGTACACCTCAACATGTTACACATGGCATAACCAGACACCCGCTGTAAGGTCACACTTCAGTATCCCACATGTCATCCACACAGCACACATAATATACCTGAGGGGTAGAGGCCTAGCATGGGGCTGTGCAACTCTCTTCAACACATAACACAGTCATGTTAGGCAATGCTCCCTATTTGGTACCTCACACACCCATGAACAAAGTGGCTGTGTAATTGTGAATGTAGCCACGGCACTACAGTTCAGGTACAGCATGCTAGGCGGTGGCCTGGCACACATTAGTAACCTTGTGTGGCATCATGATGCATGATGATGATGGCTAATGGTACTACACCCCATACAGTTACAGTGACCACAGTACTACACATAGCAGTCATTGCTCTGCACCTCAATGTTGTGTGTGCACACATATGCACCTATACACAAGATGCATATCATGTTGTGTGTGTGCAAACATATGCAACTATACACAATATGCATAGCAGTCACCATCTGTACAAGGTGACACATATATGTCCTGCAATGCAATTGGGTGCATATGTCACATGACATACATTGGGTATGTGTGATGTTTAATGTTGCATTCATGTAGCATGCCATGTCATGGCTGGCACTGGCATGTCTGCAATATGTCCCGCACTCACCATAACCACTGTACAATGGCCATGCTGAGCATTGGTATTCCAACATGTATACATGCACCACTCATCCCGTGTGTATACATAGCATGCATGTGCTACACCCATGTCCACAATTATCTGCAACAGACACAAACACTGTAATCAGACATGGAGATCTATGTGACACACAGATAACACAACCAGAATGGTATGTACACCTGTGAGTGATGGTGCACAGGACATTGCAGAGCTTATAATACTTGCACAGCGATGTTGTGTCCTTGTACACATTGTGTTCCAGGGTGAAGTCAATCACTGAACAACTACACACATGCATCAAAGTCATGTATACTGTTATTAACAAGGGCTGTCTACACTCCACTCCATGGTCTTGAGCAATGCTGACACGTGTGAGGTGACTGTTTACCTTGTGATACTAACAACCACCTTCAACCACTATTGGGTATGTTTTTGATTGCTGGTGTGTGTGTGTATCTGCTGTAGTGAGGAGTGTATTTGTGTGCATGTGTGCATGTGTTCATGTGTGCATGTCTGCATGTGTGCATGTGTGCATGTGTGCATGTGTTCATGTGTGCATGTGTTCATGTGTGCATGCGTGCATGTGTGCATGTGTTCATGTGTGCATGTGTTCATGTGTTCATGTGTGGATGTGTTCATGTGTTCATGTGTGCATGTGTTCATGTGTGCATGTGTGCATGTGTGATGACATAATGTACAGATTGTAAAGTGTGTTTCCTGTCTTACTCTCACAGGTGTTGAGGTTGGGTTGGCTGAATGCAGCAGGGAACCTGAAGTCACTACCACAAATAGTGGAGATGATGATACATGTATTGTGGCACAGGCAGGTTTGACAGGGTCTGTCGTTGGTCCGCCAATCGACAGTACACAGCTTTCCACCCCATCTATGCGCACACTTAAACTGCCAATACATCCCTCATCACCAATGGCCTTAGCTGAGGGACAGCATATGGTTGGCATTGACCAGGATAGTGTGGCATCCATGGCACATGCATCCCCTCACAGCAGCCATACCCAGATTCCTGGAATGGTACCACATAGGTGGATGTCCAGGGGTTCTCGTGGGAGCACTGCTGGTCATATTGCCCCTGGCAGATGTTCCCCCACAGGTCTTACAACCTCAGCTATGTTCCGGGCTGTAATGCAGGCACAGACATGTATGGAACGGTACACCAGACAGTGACTAAGGGTGCAGAGGGCCCATAACACCACTATCAATGGCAGTATCCGTGACCTTGCCGGTGCCATCTGTAATTACACTGAGGTCATTGATAGACATTGGGAGGAGACATTAGATGCCCTCCACAATTTGTTTTCCATGAGCCAGGACTGTACGGGATGGTTGAGACGTTGACGCGGATGTATGCCAGCAACATCAGCAGCTGACAGTCATCGCGGATGACCCACAGATCATAGCCACTCCTGTAGTGGCAGTACTAGCCCCAGCAATGCTGGGGCTGGCCTGTCCATTGACCGTCCTAGTAGACCACGTGCACCTGGCTCTGGCCAGTCCCCAGCAGGAACGTGGCTCCAGTCGACATACCTCTGACTCTGATGATAGTACCCAATCAGGCTTGGTACCCAATACTAGGAAAAACAACAGCCAAAAGATCCACCAAAAGCAATTTATTTTAGAACTCTGACGTCTCAGCCACAGCCTTCAAGGAGTATAAAACATGAAAAACCACAGACCAATATATACTGAAGTAAAATACCAATCACACCAAACGAAAAGCAACAGGACACTGCTGTATGTATGTAAAACCAAATAAAATTTAATCAAGATAAAATGCACTAGGTAAGCGCTTTCGGGATACACCCTTCTTCAGACAAAGACACATTATACAAACAGCATTTTAAAAGATGAAACAACCAATGACATCTAGTGAAAAACCCGCCTATTTAAAAGGGTGGGTTTAACTGGTATGACATCATTTAATCCTGGTTCCCTGTGTGCCATAAACTCAATAATCCATCTGGATTCCACCAAAGCTGTCTGATGTTTAACATCCCCCCCTTATTATTCAGCCTAATGTTGACAATGGCTCTGAATTTAAAACTGTGTGTTGGGTTTCCACTGATATGCCTGTACAGGGTGTTACTTAAATCACTATTCCTAATGCTACTCAAATGTTGTAGGATTCTAACCTTAAACATATTATTGGTCATTCCTACATAAAAACAGGGGCAATCAACACATTCAGCTAGGTACACTATATTGGTGGTCCTACATGTGGCCCTCCCTTTTAAATAAAACACCTTCCTTGTTATTGGATGTGTAAATGTAACTTCCTTGTTAATATAGGCACAAGCCTTACATATCCCACATGGAAGTGTCCCTGCCAAGGTCTTAAAGGATCCACTATGAGCACTCATCCTTTCATTACATAACAAATCCTTAAGGTTCCTATTCCTCCTGTATCGAAATCTGGGACTGTTGTCAATGATACCCCTAAGTCCAATATCACTAGTTAGAATATTCCAATTGTTTTGTACAGTCCTATTAATATCAGTAATGTTACTCCCCTAGGTAAACATTAGTTTAGGACCCACTTGCGTAAACTCATAATTATTATTACCTATTGGTTCCTCTCCCTGTGTTCTCCTTAACCAGGGCTTATATCTCGTCTGTCTGAGTTTAATACTACTACTATCAAAGGCACGATGTACATAGGAAGGAGTGTTGGCAGAACACCCTGCTATCTTTTGATAGCATGCATCCCCGACACGTGTTCCCTAACATAGTTAAAGGGCAGGCAAGTCGGGTATCTAGGGTGAGTGCAGTGGACACACAGTTTGATGAAGAATTGGATAGACTTGGTAAATGTTTTAAGGATAGCGGCTATGGAGAAGAATTGGTACATCGTGCCTTTGATAGTAGTATTAAACTAAGACGGACGAGATATAAGCCCTGGTTAAGGAGAACACAGGGAGAGGGACCAATAGGTAATAATAATTATGAGTTTACGCAAGTGGGTCCTAAACTAATGTTTACCTATGGGAGTAACATTACTGATATTAATATGATTGTACAAAACAATTGGAATATTCTAACTAGTGATATTGGACTTAGGGGTATCATTGACAACAGTCCCAGATTTCGATACAGGAGGAATAGGAACCTTAAGGATTTGTTATGTAATGAAAGGATGAGTGCGCATAGTGGATCCTTTAAGACCTTGGCAGGGACACTTCCATGTGGGATATGTAAGGCTTGTGCCTATATTAACAAGGAAGTTACATTTACACATCCAATAACAAGGAAGGTGTTTTATTTAAAAGGGAGGGCCACATGTAGGACCACCAATATAGTGTACCTAGCTGAATGTGTTGATTGCCCCTGTTTTTATGTAGGAATGACCAATAATATGTTTAAGGTTAGAATCCTACAACATTTGAGTAGCATTAGGAATAGTGATTTAAGTAACACCCTGTACAGGCATATCAGTGGAAACCCAACACACAGTTTTAAATTCAGAGCCATTGTCAACATTAGGCTGAATAATAGGGGGGGGGATGTTAAACATCAGACAGCTTTGGCGGAATCCAGATGGATTATTGAGTTTATGACACACAGGGAACCAGGATTAAATGATGTCATACCAGATAAACCCACCCTTTTAAATAGGCGGGTTTTTCACTAGATGTCATTGGTTGTTTCATCTTTTAAAATGCTGTTTGTATAATGTGTCTTTGTCTGAAGAAGGGTGTATCCCGAAAGCGCTTGCCTAGTGCATTTTATCTTGATTAAATTTTATTTGGTTTTACATACATATAGCAGTGTCCTGTTGCTTTTCGTTTGGTGTTGTTCGTGTTTTGGAGCTTCAGCAGAACTTTGGCATGGCGTACAGATTTTTTCTACTTACTAAAATACCAATTACATGATTAACTAATAAAAATTGGCAATTAATTAAACAGCACTTTCCAATTAAAATCTTCATTCAAACCAAAAGGAGACACTGTTTTAAATTTCAACATGTATACAGCATCTTTATACAATAAAAGTGATTTAATATCTACATTGTTATATTCAAAAACATGAATTTGTTCCAAAATAGTACCCTGTAAGCCCCTACTGTCACCATTATTATTATTATTTGTTGGTAACCGATACTGTCCGTAGCACCCCTGCCAGGCACAGGTTCCATGTCCGTGCCCAGAGACAATGATCTGTACAGCCTGGCAGGTACAGTCTGTGGCTGTCCCACAACCTCCCGTATATGGCAGCCACATGGTGGAGCTGTGTGCATGCAGACACACACACACACATAAACCAAACCCCTAGGGCTCACACAGACACACACACATTACATCAACACTGGCCCATGCTGTACTGTTGTCCCTTACACACACACACACACACACACACACACACACACACACACACACACACACACACACACACACACATGTCGATTGGATGGGTCAATGTCGGGCTCTGGCACACCAACAACACACCCTGTGCATATGATGAGACCTGTGCGACCTCCTGTCATCTGTAACATTGATGCAGGAACAGGCTAACATGGTGCTGATGCACAGGGTGACTTTATAGCAGTGTAGCAATGTTAGCATATTGTCAACAGGAAAGTGCAATGATATCCTTGTAGGTATATCTGAGCAGGTATGATGCATCAAAGCTATGATTGTCAATGTCATATTGTGTACACCAGTGTTATGTCTGAGTATGTATTGTCTGCCCATGTGCCACGTGGATGAAGTGTGTAGTGTTGGCAGCATGTGTTAGTGAGTGGACAGTACGTGTGTGATGTGTGCAGTACAGATTTGCAGGTGTACATCTGTGAAGATGGTGGGGGTGCACTGCCTGCATGTACGTGCATAGTGGACACATGGGACATGTGACATACCCTGTATTATACAGTGTTAACATCTCATAGTATCTCTTGGTGGCCAGTATGCATTCTACTACAGATATGTTCTAACATGGGTACACATGTGTGTGTGACATGGTTTGACATTATGCTGTGGGTGATACTGTTACTGTCAATGTTTAGCATTCTGGTAGTATACACAACCTCAACAGCCTGACTATAACCAATTATTAGATGATGTCCTGACAACTGACACACAGATGTAGTGAACTCAGTAACAGTTGTATCCTTCTGGTACTATACTATAACAGTAACCAGTGGTATTGACCACCACCCGTTCCTGGGGCCCACACATGTTTGGCATATAGCCCCCTAGGGGCATGCAAACACACTAGGGATATGTCCATCCACATCTGAAAATGCATGCAGTGGCCTACAATGCATTCTCTGGATGGGACACATATCCTACACAAGGGTATCATACAGACAGATGCCTGTTGTCCAACACATGCTGCAGAGCTGTAAGCCAACTATAGCATAGTCATCCACATTTACTATACATAGTATCCCGACAGTACCACATAGGTGGTAGCCCCCGACATGTATGTCGGGTACTGGAGTGTACTTACAGCCAAGTGTTATGTCATCTGTCCTTTGGTATCCACATATCCAAAGGTATTCTGAAGTCCCTTCGTGTATCACATAAGCAATAAGGGGCCTGTATGCATATCCACAAGGCTGTTGTACACCTATAATGACTGTCCATTATTGCCAGCCCTTGTTGTGTATGAACATGTCTGACATATACACCAGGCATGTACCCTCACTCACACTAGTCTATAGAAACTGTTATGGGTGTGTGTGACACAAATGGCTATGGCCACAGATCACTACAGTGGCCGGCCTTGTCACATACATACCTATGTGACCTACGATCTGAGAAGCAGCGGCACATTCTGTCAAAGGTAAGAAATGTATTCATGTAGTATGCAGGCTTCACACCTATGTACTACTTGAGGTCACATGTACATATATGTATTTGCCACACAGATACCTGATGTGTGCAATGCACATACTGTTTGTATCCTGATATGTCATACCGCAGTAAAAGCAAAACCCACATCTCATTGACCAACAGTATCACCCACATTCAGCAATTGCAAGATTCAAACCCCTATCGAACTATGTTATGACACTAGTGACAGCCACATTAACACGACGTGCTATATGCTTTACTAAGGTTTTCATTTCCACCACTATATTTGTAGGATGCTGACATCATCAGACTTGCCAAAGAGGAATATACCTCATGTAAGGTATTTCCCTAGTCTCCAAAAAGGGCATTGTTAAATGAAAAATACTGTAATAAAAAGATCAATACACAGGAGGTTCAGGTTCTTTACTAGTGTACACCAGGAGGAAAAAAACGTACAAGTACAGAATTTTGTCTGAATGAAACAAGAACAACACAACTTTTATAGTATTTCTTACTAGTATTAACCCACCAGGCTGACGTAGTCAGTCACAAGGGGTTTTACATCACTTTAGCTTACAATATTCTATTCATCTAAAATGCTGATAGTACATTTTGCTTAAAAAGTTTTTCTGGTAAACAACGTAGCCTTGCTAGCCACCTGGTTAGTTACATTACCCTTTTACAAAAGTTTCCACTCAAGGTTCTAAGTTAATTCGAACATAATAGTAGATACAGTTCTCAATACATTTCTCGTTACATGTTATCACTTCTTCCTTGCAGCCGGTGCATTATCTAGCAAGATATACAAGGTTGATTGCTCAAGCAGGAAAGAGCAGAAGATTCTCATTATTTCACATATTTAATTTCCTGACCCAGCATCTAATCACTTGTGAGAAGCATAAACATTAATTCTTGCTGCGCTAGCAGCTGCTGGGGTCAGAGGCCAACTTGCAAAAAGGCACACTGCAGTTTTCAAAAGCTTCCTGCAGTTTCATATGAATTCATTTCTCTTGTCATAACATTAATAGAATAAAATGCATTAATCGTTTCTTGCTTCTCAATAAGCACTAAACATATACATTAATACATATTTTTCTAACAGGCATTCTTCTCAAAGGAAGTCACACACACACACACTCAGCAGTTGCAGGATACAAACCCCTCCCTAATTATGTTATGATACTAGTGAAGTATGCATTAACATGACGCGCTATATGCTTTATAGGGATTTTTCATTTCCACTGCTATATTTGTAGGCTACTGACATCTTCAGACTTGCCAAAGGTGAATATACCACTTTTCAGACATTTTTCCTAGTCACCAAAATGGGCACTTTTCTCTAAGGAAATCACACAGAAACACACATTCCACCACACGCACACACACTCAGGAATTGCAGGATTCAAACCCCTACCTAACTATGTTATGATATTAGTGAAGTATGCATTATATGCTTTCCTGGGATTTTTCATTTCCACTGCTATATTTGTAGGCTGCTGACATCTTCAGACTTGCCAAAGGTGAATATACCACTTTTCAGGCATTTTCCTAGTCACTAAAATGGGTGTACTTTTCTAAGGAAATCACACAGAAACAACATTCCCCCACACGCACACTCAGCAATTGCAGTATTTAAACCCCTACCTAACTACGATATTAGTAGAATACGCATTAACAATTGCAGGATTCAAACCCCTACCTAACTATGTTATGATATTAGTGGAGTATGCATTAACACGACACGCTATATGCTTTATTGGAATTTTTCATTTCCACTGCTATATTTGTAGGCTGCTAACATCTTCAGTCTTGCCAAAGGTGAATATACCACCTTTCAGGCATTTTCCTAGTCACCAAAATGGGCAGTCCTCTCTAAGAATATCACATATTCCCCCACACGCACACACACTCAACAATTGTCGGATTAAAACCTCTACCTAACTATGTTATGGTACTAGTGAAATGCGCATTAATATGACGCGCTATATGCTTTACTGGGATTTTTGTATTTCCACTGCTATATTTGTAGGCTGCTGACATCTTCAGACTTGCCAAAGGGGAATATACCACTTTTCAGGCATTTTCCTAGTCACCAAAATGGGTACACTTCTCTAAGGAAATCACACAGAAAGACACATTCCCCCACACGCACACACTCAGCAATTGCAGGATTCAAACCCCTACCTAACTATGTTATGATACTAGTGAAGTACACATTGGGATTTTTTATTTCCACTGCTATATTTGTAAAAGGCCATTCCTCTCAAAGGAAGTCACACACACACACACACACACACACACACACACACACACACACACACACACACACACACACACACACACACACTTCAAACCCCTACCGAACTCTGTTATGACACTAGAGACATATGCATTAACACGACATGCTATATACTTTACCGGGGTTTCCATTTCCACTGCTATATTTGTAGGATGCTGACATCATCAGACTTGACAAAGAGGAATATACCTCTTTTAAGGTGTTCCCCTAGTCTCCAAAAAGGCCATTCCTCTCAAAGGAAGTCACACAGACACATACACTCAGCAACTGCAAGATTCAAACCCCTACCTCACTCTGTTATGACACTAGAAACATACACATTAACAAGATGCGCTATATGCTTTACTGGGATTTCCATTTCCACTGCTACATTTGTCAGATGCTGACATCATCAGACTCAACATGGTACTGTGTGCACTTTGTTTTATGCAATCCCAGGACTGTACCATGGGGGACAGCAGGTGTTAACAGCTTGAACAGGACTCCACAATTCTTGGCTTGTGTGATCTATCTCTGGACCAATTGCCAATCCATCATATGACAATACATATTTATGCACAGAGTGTTGAATATGTAGATACAACATGTGTCTGGGATATTGGACAGGGGCTATTCAAGGTCTATGTGGGATGTGTGTAGCTCATTTCAGTGATGTATGTCCTGGGTGACTGCCTTGCAAACAGTCTAGTGGTTTGGGAACCATGATCTGCCCATGAACAGACCACAGTTGGTAGGGTTGTGTGTTTGTTGGCTTCCAATAGCTCTGTTTATGACTTGAATCATGAAGAACCCCATGGCCTTGCAGATCAGATGTCATAGGCATATAACACTATAGTTCCCATAGTCTGTTGTGCACCAACACTTGTGGAGTGTGCCATATGTTGCTGTAACCAATTCAACAGTTTCATATCCTGTAGAGAGAGTAAGGCTCAACAGACTGTTCAGGTGCAGGGTCTGTTTGTTCTGCAGTTCACTTATGACACATAAGGGATACATTGTAATCCAATCGATGCCATGTCTTCAGCTTTGGAAGGACCTGTATACCCAATCTACATGTGATATCCCCTGGTATGATGATAGGGCCTTTTGACAGTGGGAGGTGGCTATGTATGTATGGCCTTGTGTGACAGGGGATGTTGGCATTGTCAGTCATTTGCAGTTGTCCCTGACTCAGGACACATATGAGTGTACAATGCTATGTATGACATAGCTGAAGGAAGTGTCATAGTTCTGTCTGTACTCCTTCACAGATAATCTTACAAAACACCAGCAAACATAGGCACTAAACCCGTGTTATACTCTTTTACACACTTAACACCCTACTGATCATTTTTGATCAGTCAAAAGAGCATTTCATCATAATATCCTGACATGTCCGAGGGTTGGCTTTGTGTGTACTCTCCAGTCCAGCTGGTGAATATGGGGATTGTCAGTAAATGTTACAACTGCCTTATGTACACAGACAACCCTCCCCTCCTCCAAACAAACTCAGATATTTGTGAGAGACGCAACTATATGGACAAACTGGAGGCTGAGCTGTCTAGACCCATGACTGGCACAGTCTATCAGTAGGAGAAGGTAACCACACACACCACGACTCCAGTGTCACATAGACCTATAGCAACAGCAGACCAAACACATAAACACACAAACACATACTCAGAGGCTCTAAATAAAACTCTGCCTAAGCAGCAAAGACTCCCAAAGCAGACACCCAGACAACTGTTTCCCCACCAGTATACCCACATATCACAAAGTACACAATGTCAGTGTGCCACACAGTCACTGCCCTTAAGGCTAAACAACACACCTAATACACCTGTGATAGGTGACTGTATTGTCAGACACACTGATGTCCCACACACCAGGCTGAACAAGGAGAAGGTCACTGTAAGCTGTCTGTCGGGTGCCAGGATCCGCCACATAACACATGCACTTGGGTCACTCCAAAGCAAGTACAGATATGACTCCGTTATTGTCCATGCTGGTGTGAATGTCCTGAGGCGTTCTTCCCTGGACCTGGACTACATGAAAAGAGACATAGAGGAGCTCTATGATCATGTAGCTCAGGCTGGTATGACCCTGACCTTGTGTAGCATCTTACTCTCACCAAGAATGATGCCACAGCATAAAGACAACATGATCAGTTTTAACAGTCGGCTAACATATTTGTGTCATTCACAGGGGATCCAGTGTCTGTCGGCCTGGGATGTCATGCTCATCATGCCACGTTACTTCACTAGGGACAGCTTGCACCTGACACCCCTGGGCTTTCAAATATTGGCTAAGGCATGTGGCACCCTCATAGTGCCTTTTTTAGGCAAGCCTCAAATGACAAACCCCCCTCCATAGATGATGCAAGGTAAAATAAACTAAGGGTACTGCTGCTCAATGCCAGAAGTCTACATCTCTAACTGCATGCACTCAAGGCTCTCTTCAGTATGGAGAATATAAATATCTGTGCAGTGACAGACACCTGGTTCGAGGCTCCTGACAGCACCCCAGCGCTACCAGGTTACACATCATACCATGGTTTTCGGCCACAATAACCAGGCCACACCACAAAAGGAGGGGGAGTATCCATATACGTCAAAGATTCACAAACCTCCAGGTTAGTAGCACTGCACAAATCATTGAGGACCATCCATGTGTAAGTAACAGTGGCCTAAACTGCCTTTCAGGTTGTAGCCTGCTTCAGACCACACTCCCATACCCAGGGACCACACTCAACTTTCCTGAGAACAGAACACTGGAGAATATATAGGTCTGTCCAAACACCATTATATTGGATGACTTCAAGTAGCCAAACATTTACTGGGAATACTACTCTTGCCCCAACACCCTCGCACAATGGTTCCTCGTATATATCAACTCAAATGCTATGAAACAAGTGGTCACCACCCCCACATGTGGACTCTGTGTTCCACACCAGAGGTATACCCCCTCATTGGTAAGGTCAGACCATACATTTATCTCACTGGACATCCATATCCCGTCCCCACCCCCAGCCAAGGTAATCTCGGTGAGGTACTTCTCAAAAGCAAACGTCATACTTCTTAGAATAGAGGTGGTTTCTTTCAAAGCCCCTGGGCCAGTGGGAACTACGACTCATATCACAGTATCCTTTAGAAACCCATTGTATGGACACCTACAGGAAAGCATGGATCATGTTATCCCACATGAATCCAAGACTCACTCCTCTAAAGGCAGGTGACCTGTCTGGTGGACCCCAGCCATAAATAAGCTATGCAACAAAAGTAGGAGGCTACTACATGATAGAGCACTATCCCACATAGGGGAGGCATCTCTGATCAGCACTAGCATGAAGCTATAATCAGTCATAACATCATCTAAGACCAGCTTCAACAGCACGATTGCACATGACACTAAAGACAATCACAAGGCCTTCTTTAGTTATGTCAGGAACCTGGGTGGCAACTCCCAGATATGCTCTGAGTTAGTGCATAATGACAACGAAATACACTAAACCCACACATATTGCCAACTTCCTGGCAGACAGGTTCAGTGCATTTTCCTCCCCCATCCCCCAAAAGTACTAATGTCCCTTCCAACAGAGTGTAGCCTCCCTGACATCACAGATGAACATGTGAGAGCTGCCCTCTCCAAAGCAATAACACAGCATCAATGGGTCCAGACGGTGCCCCAGGCTGCATCTTACACATGCTTCATGAAGAACATAACCCTCACATAACATCACTGTTCAATATCAGACTTACTACAGGATATGTACCCAAGGAATGGCATACAGCAACAGTGGTCCCGCTCCACAATGGTGGTGCCACAGGGGACCCTGGACACTATCATCCTATAAGCCTGACTAGCCTGGTCTGCAAAGCTATGGAGCGTATCATCCTGGAACACATTAACAGATGTCGGCAACCTCCAGACACTGGATCCTACTCAATTCACCTTTGTTAAGGGCAGATATTGCCTCTTGCACCTGCTGACTTCTTTGAATCAGTTACCAGGGCCATAGACATAGGGAAGGTAGTCCACAAAGCCTACCCGGACCTCCCAAAAGTCTTTGACACAATACCCCACTCTGGCATCTTAGATACACTCACCAGCTTACATATCAACACATATGTCACAAGATGGATTGCAAACTGGATCAGGGATAGCACCCACATGTTTGGAATTGCAGGTGCCATGTCAGACTCTACACCAGTTACATATGGCATCCCACAAGGCTCAGTTCTGGGACCTGTCTTGTTCAGTATATATTCCTCTGAGGTACAGGCTAACACGGGAGGACTATGGCTGACCAGGTTTGCAGATGACTGCAAACCGGGTGCCATAATCTACTCTCCAGTTGACACATGCATCCTCCTACAGGGTCTCACAGAGATGGATAACTGGTGCCAGAGCCATAGCCTAAAGCTAAATGCCATAAAATGCATAGTCATCCCCTCTGGGAATAACAAAGTGCACAGACTAACACATAGGTGGTAATCCATTACATACAGAAGGTGTACTTAGGGATTTGGGGTCCACAGTAGATACTCATTGAAAATCACATTGCCGAAGTGGTTAGGTAGACCTTCTATATAGCCCACCTTATCCCAAAAGGTTTCACATCTAAATCCAGAGAGGTCATTGTGCACCTCTACTCATAACGCCCATACTTGGGTACAATGCCCCATTTGGGATGTACCTTACCCAACACCTGCAGCAACTGTAATGACCCCAAAGGTACCTCACCAAGTGGAACAGGAGACTCATACACATGCCCTACACAGTTCAACTACAGAAACACGAGCTGTACTCAGTTGCTTAACGCCTACCCAGATGCGATCTGTGCCTGCTGTATACAGCCATGTCCAACCCAGACCTGTTGGTCATGCTCCACCTCAGGATATCAGAATCCCTTACAGCTACACGCTCTAAGGACTTCAACCTCAGCACAGAATTAATAGGACATGCTGGAGGGACAGATTCATATCCCAGAAGCTCCCCTCACTCTGGAACGACATCCCAGTCCAAGTTAAGCAGAGCCCTTCAATGACCCTCTTCAAGGGAAATCCTGACAAGTGGAAGGGTGATCATACGTTTACCCCGGGTATCTCTTCTGGGTCCTTGCTAGACAGAGGCACAGTACACTAAACGTACAACGGCTATCTTGTGTGACCTACTTTTCAAAGGCACAGGGTGGTGAAAGCCATACACACTCTGGCTAGGCTTCTGAATGCCCTAGGGCTGATACCTAGTATCAACCTATGAACCTATGTACCTATGATAATGCTTGGAGTGCACATTGTTTATTGATGATACTGACTGCAGGTTTGTTATTTTCTTTGCTTTCCCACTTTCTATGTACAGCCCATGTATCTGTAGTACATATTTAATTATGACAGGGTTCCAAGATGTTATATATGTGTCAGTTGTCTTATAACTGTGTGCACAAGGCAGGGTTGTTGGCTAGTGAGAGGTTCCTGGGTTAACACGTGAACTGCCAGATATGTCTGTCCCACTGCTGCACTCAGACATGGCCTAAGTGTGTGAGCATACCCAGTTTGCACTTTCACTGTTTTGTTGCCTGACATTTGTCTCATTTATTCAAGTGTGTGAGCATTCCCAGTGTGACCTTTCAGTATGTTGCTGTCTGGAGTCCAGTACATTTGTTACCATGTGTGAACATGCCCAATATTAACATGTGTACTATGTGTGTTGGAAATCAAATTATATTTATACTGCAGGGCTCACCTTTGTGTCATAACTTGACATGAATTATGCTGTGACTGCAGGGTTTCCATGAGACACTTTGCATAGACTTATCAACATGTCTTCATACAGGCTGACCAGTGAAATACTGTTGTGGTTTGGTGATTCGGTACTGTGACTATAGTGCACAGTATCGTGGGTTTGAGGCCTGTCACTGCTTTAAATTTTCATACTGGGCAGACCAGACTGCTTAAGGTCCACTAAAGCATATATGTGCATGTTTACCTGCTTTTGCTCAACTATGCCCAACTTTGACCAGACTTGACCAACATTGCTCAACAGTTTTCAACATTGCTGAACGTTGGCCAATATTGCTCAACATTGCCCAAAGTTGTGCCAGTTAGTGTGTATGATCATGTTTACATATACTACGTAGTGGCAAAGCTGTTCAGCACTGCTTTATATTGCTTAACACAAGTCAATCATGCCTCAGGTGGTGCTGCAGGGCTGCCTATGTCAAATGCACATAGTACACTCCCTATACATGTTTGAAAACAGGTAGTGTCAAGTTAGGCATCCGTTTTACTGTATGTGCGGGTCAGGGAGAGGTATCATTTCCAGGGTTCCTACTGAGCCAGTGTATGTGCTATGTGTTGCCTCTTTGCCAAGGCCAAAGCATACTGGGCACGCCTCCTTCTGCCTACTGGGGCAGGCTCAGGTTGTTCCTCCTCCGAGTCACGCTCCGCCTGTGATGGCCTTGGCAATGGTGGGGGGCTGTTTGGCCCGGGCCTACGCTGATCTTGCTGCAGCTGTTTTTGCAGGATCATATTATGTAGCATAGCACATACCATGACAATTTGGGTACATGTAGTTGGTGAGTACTGCAAGGCTCCATCAGATGTGTCCAGGCACTGGAACCGTGACTTGAGCAGCCCAAACACATGCTCGATTACATTTCGTGTTTGTGCATGTGCCTCATTATGGCATTCCTGTTCAGGTGTGTGTGCATTTTTGATGGGTGTCATCAGCCACGGCTCCAGTGCATATCCAGCATCCCCCACTAGGTGACCATGAGGGATGTCACCACTGGCAAATGTCTGGTACAGCTGTGTCAGATGCCAGATATGGGAATCGTGGTAGCTTCCAGGGCAGCCAGCACACACATTCATTATTATGCCCTGGGCATCACACATGACCTGGCAGTTGATGGAGGGGAAGCCCTTGCGGTTAATGTAGGCCCTACCCCGCTCACCAGCTGGTGCTTTGATGCGTATGTGCATGCAGTCTATTGCACCCACTACCTCAGGGTATTCTGCTATTTGCTGGAAGAGATGCATATTGCTGGCCAATACCTCACAGGAATTGGGGAAATATACATGATCACCAACATGTGCTGACATGGCATCCAGGAACTGGTGCAGTACCCTGGATGCTGATGCCTGTGATATCCCCATCATATCACCAGTTGGTCTCTGGAAGGTACCTGTTGCTAGTATTCGTAGGTCAACACATACCTTGGTTTCCACTAGAATGGGTTCCCCTCTTTTGGTTCTGTGTGTGAGGTGTGGCCTGCACATCTCAACAATTTCCTGCATGAGGTCTCTATCCACTCTATAGCGCTCCACTATCTCCAGCTCTTGTAGCCCCTGGTAGGTTACCCTGGGCCTGTACACTCTTCTCCGTCTCCTCACTGGGGGTTGGTCAGCAGCATTCATATTGTCACCACCCTCAGCATGTTGCATATGTCGCCTTATGACAGCAATGGCAGCCCCTAGCATTTCTTTGTCTCAGTAAAGCCTTTTCAGTATTCACTTCTCTTAACTTACTGCAGTGCTGCAGTGTCTCTGAGGAATACATGGTGGAAAGTTGTTTGCAAAGTTTTAAGTGTTGGGCTGGGCTGGGCTGGTTTACTGCCTATGTAATTGCCTCATTCTGATTGTTTCCACCTGCTAGCTCTGCTGATTCTCCCTGGTTAACTTCATATTCTTTGTTGTGCTTCCTTTTCCCTTTCTGTTTCCTCAGGGGCAGCACCACGCACACAAGTGCAAACATGCTCACACTCACTAACACACGCGCACACAGGCTTACACAGCCTAACACTTGCTAATTCCTGCTTAAACCTGCGCAGACAGGCGCTAATGCGCTTACACAGATGTAAACAACCTTACACATGCTAACTCCGGTTTAAACGTGCGCACACAGTCTTACTCGGATGTACAGGTGCGCACACGCGTGCATACAAGTTGCAAACACTTTTACAAGAAACTTTAGTGATATCTACGGCATACACCTTCAATTTCTTGACTTTAGCTAGGATACCTGGTGACACACCTCTTCCAGTGATGAGTAACTGACAGCAGACACATGCCACTCTGCTCAAATGAGCTTACATTCTTTCATACATACCCCCCTCGTGATGTCACCTATCTTCTACTCTGTTACTCCCCTTATCCTAGTCTTACACTCCACTGACTGTGCTCATTTGCTATGTAGACTTGGGATTCACTATCCTTCCCTCATTTGCATAGGATTGCCTACTAATGCTTGGTTACATCTCTTAGACTGGGTTCCCCCCTTAGCAACCTCTACTCGGTAGCCATGTTGTCTTCAGCCTGCCATTCACTTGCATTGTATGATATGATATCCTATAAATTCCCTATTTGTGCCTTTTAATTTTTTGTTTTCTGGTTTTTAGAGCACAGCACGTTTGCGCGGCACTGCGCTACGCTTAAACCTTGGAGATCGGGGGAAAAAATATTTTTATTTTCATATTGCATCGGGGAACATTGCCAATGGCCGTATATTTGGCCATTGGCGTGCTTCCTCAACTGGATGCAACCTTTATTTGGAGCTGTCACAGCTCTGTTTTGCTATTTGCAGAATGGTACTCAGTTGTCAACTGAGTACATTTGTTGTCAACTGAGTACATTTCTGCAAATAACACTGCTCTTACTCGGACAGGTTTGGGTTTCCTGAATCGCAAATTTACCTCATTTGCATGTCTTTTGGCTACAATTGAGGTAATTTGCATATCCGAGCCCTGTCCGTGTAAGAGCCGTTTTAGGAGCTCTCTTGCACGCCACTGCCGGCTGTTCCTGGATTGCTCGTCGGACATGTTGACTGCATGGAGTCTTACTCTACTCTTAGACTTCGTGCAAGCCTTCATGAATCCAGCCCATTGTTTTATTCCTAATTACTTTGGCAATTGACCATACCACACAGTTTAATGTTTGGCTATGGAGGGGTGATGTTGTAATGAAAATACCTACATGGATATGGTAGATCCTGAACTGCCTGGGATGTTAAACTATTTAATGGATGCAAAGTCACTAGGTGGTTTATAGAAAGTTTAGGATAGTGTGGTTTGCACTATTTTCAAATGATCCTTATTTATCTACAGAGAGGCCTCACTTAAACCAACAACTGGTGTTAGAACCATGGCCTTTAACTCAATGCCAAAAATGTGTCATGAATTACCACATCGATGATAGTCTACTGAACACAGAAGGCGTTATAAGAGATCTGGGAACACAGGTTGACAGCAACCTCTCTTTCGACCACCACATTGCCACTGTGGTCAGAAAGTCCTTCTATGTGGTACATCTCATTACTAAGTGTTTTGGATCCAGGAAGAAAGAGGCTGTTGTCTCCCTCTTCTCTTCCCTCATTAGGCATTCATCGAGTACAATGCCCCATTTGGCATGTACCTCACTAAACACCTGCAACAACTGGAGAGGCCGCAAAAGTACCTCACAAAGAGGATTCTAGGCCTTAAACACTTGTCCTATGTGGACAGACTCAAAAAACTCCAACTATCTTCTGTCTCATATTGCTTACCTAGAGGCGATCTCTGCTTGACTTATTAAGCCATGTCTGACCCAGCTCTGTTAGAAATGCTACATCTAAGGAAATCCCAATCTCTCCACACCACATGCTCCAGAGACCTCAACCTCATTCCACAATCAACAGAATGTGCTGGAGGGACAGGTTCATAACCCAGAGACTGCCCATGCTATGGAATAGACTTCCCATACATGTCAAACAGAGCACCTCACTGGCTCTCTTCAAAAGAAATCTTGATGAGTGGATGGGAAATAGAAAATTCACCACGGGGATCACTCCAATGGCACTACTTGACAGAGGCAATGGGAACTAAGGTCAGTTGGCATGATGCCAGGGTAATCCTATGGGCTAGGCTTGTATAGGCTCCAGGGCCATTAGCCTAGTACACACCTATGAACCTATGTACACTGAAACAGGTAGCTTTAATGCATGTATGACAAGGTTGAAAATAGTCTTCTCTGGCTTCTTATATTTTGCAATATTTGTTGCAAACAAACAATTTGCTCTGGATTAATTTAGGAATTACTGTAACTAAATGTTCACTTTTTTCAGATTATTTACTTGTAGCATAAATTAGCTTTGTAGATTTAATTTATGCCAGGTTTTCTAATAGCGGTTGCATTAAAGGGATTGTGTAGCCAGGTGAATTCAGCACTTGGCATCATTTAGGATGGAGGAGGCATGAAGAGAGAAAGAATGAAAGGACAGTACCTATCATGTGTTTTTATCAAGCAGCCTATTAAGAGTCCATAAATTAGGCAAGCAGTCTGTAATGCAGATGCAGCTGAAAAAGAAAAGTATGAGGCATTACATACAGTTTTATTATGCTATTGGATAGTTCTGAATATGCAAAATGTAAGGTTATATTTAAAGGACATGTCAATATCAATTTTTTTTCCAAAATGTAACATGTCCTGAGTTGAATAAGAAATTAGTATTTTGTGCATTTGCTTTTTCATGTGTAAAACAGACAATAAGTGTGGCAGACTGTATTTCATTTGCCTGTATGTGTAATTTCCTTTGAATCAGTACCATTTTTCTATACTCTTTGGAAAAAGATGTTACCATGTCCATGCTATGTTTACTTTCTAACACTGGGCTCATTTATGATTCATTTTGTTATTTATAGAAACTGTGACTGTTACTTCATTATGACAACTCAAGTCTTTTACACATACACACACACACACACACACACACACACACACGTATGTATGTATATATATATATATATATATATATATATATATATATATATATATATATATATATATATATATATAGATAGATAGATACACACACACACGCACACACGCACACACGCACACACGCACACACACACACACACACACACACACACACACACACACACACACACACACACACACACACATACACACACACACATATCTAAATATCTAGCTATTTATTTATTTAGTTATCACTTGTTGGCAAAGTTAGTTCCTCTAGGCTAGTGGCTTGTTTTCAGGGAGACCCAAGGTAGCATTTATATTACTAGAAGAAATTTGGCCAGAGTAAAGGGGAACTTCTCCTACTCTTTAAATAGGTGCATATTAAAGGGCGCATTGTACTCAGTAATAGGTTTGATGAATGAAGAATACAGCGGAACAATGACCTCCTTGGACCTAGATGCTGTAGCTTTGTTTATAAGTTGCACAACACAGAATGATTTCTTCACTGCTGTAGACACATGATGGTCAAAGGCTAGATAACTATTTGTGTTGATGTGCGTCCTTAAGTCCCTGACTACTGGGTTGACTATCTGGGGTGTGTTGTCAATATGATACTTACTAGGGTTGGATGATGTCCTGAAAGATACTATTATGCATTTCTTGGCATTTAGTTTTAGTCCATGTGGCTGATACAAGTTATTTGACTGTGGTTGCCCTTCCTTGAGAACATTAGATGGCGCAGTGGTGCCTCACAGAAAGAGGTTCTCTGGTTCAAGTCTTGGCTGGAATGTCTTCTGTGAGTAGTTTGCATGTCCTCCCTGCATTCATGTGGGTTTCCTCCGGGTGCTTCGGTTTCCTCCCAAATTTCAAATACATGCATCTGGAGTGTTTCTCCCTGGGCCTCTGCTGAAAATTGGCTTTGTACCAAGTAGGACCTTCCCAGTAAAGAAATATTAAATAAATTAGTGTCAGTGGCAGATCCTATGACTGCTACTAATTTGCAATCATATAAAAACCTGGACAGCCAGAGGCACTTGACATTGGGCTTGACTTCAGAGAAGTAAATGCCAAAAAGGAGCAGTCCCAGTGCTGATCCCTGAGGGACTCTGCTTGTGACTTGCTTCTTTGCAGATGTGGACTCTGAATTCTAGCTTCCTGGGTCCTGTCTGTGAGCCTTCTGGCTATCCACTGGGTAACATAATGACACTTCTGTCTACTGGCTTGTCCCACGCTGTTAGCAAATGCATTATACATTTGTCATTTTAATTCCTGCACCCTTCACATTATATGTAATTTGAGTAAGAATCCCAGCACATCTCTTGCAGTTTAATGGGTTGCCAAGGGCATTTTCACTAAATGAGAGTTTCAAGGGAAGTTACAGGAGCTACGAGGGCAGTGTAAGCATCCAATCTAATCCTGGGGTACTCAGCTCAAATGCTGTACAGAAAAGTCATCGATGCAAAGAAAAATGTCCTCAGCAAAACTAATAAGTCTGTGGTCTGGTCGTGGATATAAAGCTGCATTTTTTGTGGCCTTGCTTGACAGTCCCACACTGGATGTAGTCAAGGGTCACCTGTCCTATTCACTGTTTGCTTGGAAGTCTATCACCACAGACAGGTGAGTAAGGGCATTCATATCCTGAGGATCCCTTTCCATATTCAGCAAACACTGATCTCCCTACCCTTTTCTGACATTCCACCCTGTAAGAAAAAAAAAATGTGAGGCAGGAAGTATCTGATCTCCAATTAAAAACAGCCATCCAAGAGGTATCTCCAGAACAGTGAGGTTTAGAATGTTAGATTAGATTCTGTTTGTAGTCCAGAAAGGCAAAAACCATCAAGCCAACATTAGACTTAAGTGACTTAAACACCTTCATTCCCAGAAATATCTTCTGTATAGTCATGGTGCTGTTATTCAATTTTTGTGTATTAAAGAGAGACTAAATGTGTGTATTGGACCTCCAAGAGACATGCATTCATATCAAAATAATCAAGGTCAAGGAGATTGCTATGCCCTTGAGTAGGAGCCAGTCATTATCACTTATAGACACTTTCATTTGGTCTGACCTCAGCTCATAGGGTGATCATCAAATGCATGTCTACAGTAGCAGCCCTATAAAAGACTGTACAGAACCAAGATATTCCAGTAATCTGGATATCTGGCTCCTAGCTGTTCTATTGGATTAGGCTGTAACTGCTTCCAGGAAATCCTTACTCAGAATGTTCCACTCACTGAGTATAATTCTGAATCTTGTAAAGTCCTGCTTGCTAACATTTTGACTTTTCATGGAATGCCATGTGAATATCATATACCGACAAGCAGGTCTGTCACTTGAAAGAGTACTTTTTCTGCTGGCTGCAAGAATGATAACTTCCAAGGATGTTTCACCTCTGCTGTGCTTCTGAGCCCTGGTGTTAATGCCTCCTGACATCCTTTAATGCCTCCTGACATCCTTATGGTATCCTATGCTAGAATTCACATGATGCTACTTCACTGGACAGGCAGAGTCCTATGCTCTCAGTTTACAGTCCCTGTGTCTTATGAAACTGGGATCTCCATGTCATGCAAATAGTGCTTTCAGTGGCAGATATGCACAGCCATCTTCATCTGGATAATCCATCCCACCACTAGACTCAGTTAATGTGTATGCAGCATCTGACCTATGTTGGGGAGGGTACAACAGCAAGCATTCAGCACAAAGTATCTGGATCTCCCCTGAGCTAAACCCTCATATCTGGGAAATGAAGACAGTTCTACAGCTTCTTTTAGTCTTTTCAGACTCCCATTTCCAGAATGCCATTGGATTCCACCCTGACAACATGACTGTGATTCAATACATCAACAAACAACTCCTCCAAGCTAATAAGCTTTTGGAGTATGGGACTGGGATACAAATCACTTTCTGATAGCCAGCCACATTTCAAGTGTGGTCAGTTCCCTAGCAGACAGATTGAAACTTTTGTCATTTGATGCCCGCTAAATGATCTCTCACCCATTCAATAACTGACAAACAGTTTTGTCATTGTGAGCCAAACCAGTTACATCCTATTTGCATTCCAGTCTATGCCAGGTGCAGCAATTACTTCTTTCTATGTATTCAGCAGGTGAAATTCCCGGGAACACTATAACACACATGAGGCCCTCTAGAACCCTTTGTGTTTTCCCCCATTTTCTGTAATGATAAGTGTGATGCCAGGGGAATGCCAGGCTAAATTAAAATATATATATTTTTCCTTTATATCTGCAAGCAGTATTTTGGTTCTCGTGGCTTAGAAAAGTGTGATTTTCTTTTTCTTTTTTGAATATAAAAGAATGGGGATTATCATTCAAATTGTGTTGTATCTCCAGACTTGCTGTTTTCTTTAGTGAATGTTACAAAAAGTGGAAAGACTAGGAATTATAATTCTTTTTAAGTGCGATCATTTTAATCTCTAATGAGCTTACTGACGTGCATATAACTAATGCACCAAGGTGCAACTAAAGGAAAGAAGTAGACTTGGATATGTATTGGCAATTAAGCTTTTATTCATGAATGAATGCTGCCATAATGTGTAGAAGAACTGGCTTAATCACTTGTTTTTTCCTCAGTGTCAGGAAACTGATGTCATATGATGACTTTTGCTGGATGGGTAACATTGTATATAACTGTGCTATGCTATGTTAGAAAGGAGTTGATGCTGTCTTATTTGCTTAGGACCTGTATATGAGTACTAGTTATTAAGTTATCTAACTTATGACAGTAAGCAATAGGCGATAGTCAGGGAACTTGGGTTTCTGGAGGTTCAGTTTTCTGTATGCACCCTGCCTATTTTTATTATCTTTCATTTCTTTGTGTGTGCCATGTTCTTCATTATTTAAGTAAAGTTAATTTATTAGCATTTAACCTTTTGAGGTTTTCATCCATTATTTTATATATGTATGCACTGTTCTCTGTATGAGAAGAGGGTAAGCATTGTTTATAACGCCATTCAATAAGCTATGTGACAAATGTCTCCCACTGGAGTGGTAAGCCCTACTACTATTACTACCATTGAAGGAGATTATTTGGTGCTTTCATATTTGCTTTAATTTAAAAGCAGCAGATAATTGGATGCCTCTGGCCATACCAGGGCAGTGACAATACTACTATGCCATGATGAAAGTTGGGAGGAATTGGAGACTTCGCCCAGCTTTCCCTAGGAGTTGTTTGTCCTGGTGTGTGTATGTGTGTCTGTGTGTGTGTGTCTGTGTGTGTGTGTCTGTGTGTGTGAGTGAGAGAAGGAGATTGGGAGAGTGACTGCGATGTGTATGTCAAAATAATTTGTTGTGAAGAAGTCATTTCTTTTGGGTTAAGGGATACTGGAAGACATTAGCTCAGAGATAATATAGTACAACTGGGTCTTGGGGGTGACTGAAAAAAGATTCAGCTTAATAAGTGGCCCGTGTGCAAGAATTTCTCAGATATATGGTGTCTCAGTTTGCCCTCCATATCTGGTATTTCATTAAAATAAGATTACTCAAAAATCCCTCTTTCATGCTGCAAAAAGAATACAGAGTCAAACTTGTCCATTCATTTATTGGTCTTCTTCCAAGAGTATTCTCATCAGGCGGACTACCTTCTCCATTAAACAAACACGCACAACTCAGATTTTACTTTGAAATGACAAAAGCTATTTGGAAAGGCAGACAATATTTTGCAGTATTCTCAGATATAAAACTTGTAGACAGAGAGAAAAAAAAAATATGTTTATCTTATCTAAATGGTTGTCTCCATGCAAATTTGCCACAATAAACATAATAAGCTTTTTAAAGGTTCATAGATACTTACCATGCTAATTGATAACATATTAATGTGTGACAATCTTAAGATGCCAAGCCTTACATTCCAATGATAGGTTTTAGTTCTTAGATTTTGCATACGAATAACCCAGAGATGGGTCAAACAAGGATATAGTAGAACATTTACATGTTCCCCTATTCATGAGGGACTGGAGGGTTAATCTGGTGGTGAATTTCCAATTCATATAAATGTATTTATTTATTTATTTGCAGTTTGTTTGCCAGAATGGTCCATTGGGCCACTGGGCCACAACGAGCCCATTTTCAATGGAGTCCTGGGGAGAAAACATCCAGAAAAATGTAAAATACAAATACAAATGATAGAAGTTACAAGATTACAAATTAGAAAAATTACAAGATATGAGAGATTTTTAAAAAATACATAGTAACAAGTTGCAATAAATTTGCATTTGAAGGATCTAATTAGTACAATGCCAGAAAAAATTAATTATAAGCAAATTACAGTTCTTGTAAAATATGATAGTTCCTACCGCTATTGCTAGGAGTTATAAGTACTCCCCACAAGCTTACACAAATTACATTTCTAGAGAGTAACTGAGGTACTTTGCTTTACGTTATGTGGAAGAGAGTTCCACAGAAGTACATACCTGCATACATATGAATATTTCAGGCACAGACAATAATGTCCTTATAGCCTGCCAGTATACTAAAACTGCCATTCCCATAATATCCAAGCTGTTCATAAAAATATCTAAACTAGCATTTGCTTTAATATAGTCTGATAATCTACTCTAGGTATCAGCTACTCTTGCAGTGGTCTAATTAGTACTGCTCTCAATCCTATATAATCTCCTACACAGGTTGTCTGATGATTCTCTGCTACTCTTTGATAACCCCAAACATTCCTAGAGGTGGTTGTCTCTAAATGCCCTATATACCTGAATAATATCTCATCTCAAATATCTATATGAAACATTGTGCATGCTCAGATACTTTAATCTTTCATAATAACTTACATTTTCATATCCATGGATGCCCTTGGTATAGTTCCACTGTACTCTTGTTAATTTACTCATGCTTGTTTTCTTATAAGGCTTCCATATTATTATTCCATACTCTTGTTTGGGTATAATGTAACCTACTAACAATAATTTCATCATTTCTGATTTCCTGTCTCAACTGTATAAATATTTTTATACAGGCTATAGTTCTATGACTGGCATTAACCAATTGGTGATATGATCACAAAATCTCAGAGATGGATCTACCCATATGCCTGAGTCCTTAAATGAATCCACAGTTTCAATCACTGTGTGCTATGTTAAATATTCACCCTTGAATATGTTTCCCAAAATCTTATAAACTTAGTTTTCAATGTATTTATCAGTATATTATTCTATTGTGCCCAAATCATCAATTTAGTCATGCTATTTTTTGTAGACATGCCCTATCTGTAACAGATGTATTCAGTTTATCCATTTTCAGGTTATTTAAATATAGACTACAGAACCTCTCAGATGAAACAGACAGATCTGAAAGATACAACCTAGACAAGTAAGGTCTGGTACTCTCTGTGATACGCACTTATTCCTCTAGAATGCTCTACTTATTTTTCAAAGGAGACTGAGATCCCTTGAATGAGTGTTTTAGATATCATTTGACTTGTGACTGTGTAATAGGGCTGACAGGACAGTGTCTCTTGAAGCTCTGTATAAGAACCTCTCAGCAGTATATATGATACTGAGAAGAGAGACAAAGCTTTGAGATGGACTGCATAGCATTTACAATTTAAGCCCTTGATTATTTTATTTGGAAAGCATTGTGGTTGTTCCAGTTGTAACAAGAGTTTGGACAGGTACACGCCGAAATGGACATTATACTCAGTGATTGGCCTACTGAATGATGAGTACAGGGGAACGATTACTTCCCTGGACTTGGTCAAAATACCTTTAGATATGAGTTGTGCAATGAAGTAGGACTTTCTTACAACAATGAATATGTGGTGGTCAAAGGACAGTTTATTGTTGACATATGTCCTTTGATCCCTAACTTCCAGATCAATTTCAAGGTGCCTTGTCAATGTGATAGTTACAATGGGAATCATGCATACTGAAGAATACAAATATGCACTACTTATCATTGTGTCATATTCCATGGTTTTGACACCAGTTATTTGTTCATAACAGGCCCTCGTGAAAGATCTTGATGTCCTCAAGGACTTTAAAATGGCACCAAATTCACAGTCGTCTGCATATTTTTTTCAGCCATAAACCCATAGCATTCTTTGACCTCTGAAAGTAAATGCCAAAGAGGAATGGCCGAATTACTAAACCCTGGACTATAACACTAGTGGCAGTGTTTTGGATGATCAAGCCACCTACCTTAACTTTCTAATTTATGTTTGTGGCACAGTTTGCTATGCAATAAGTTCCATTGTGACTGACTTTTATCTGAAAGAGTTTATCTATGATACCTGAGTGTGGGATAACTTCAAATACCTTTGTGAGGTTTTGCCATCAAACATTGCTGCTTTTTTGAAGAAAACAACCAGGCTAAGTAGGCAGTACCTGCCCTT